>NC_045449.1:3727488-3745636 GCF_002776525.5 Piliocolobus tephrosceles
GGCTCCCGCACCCACCCTGTACTGCGGGGAGAGTCGGCTCCCGCACCCCGACTGCAGGGAGAATCGGCTCCCGCACCCTGTACTGCGGGAAGAATTGGCTCCCGCACCCACCCCGTACCGCGGGGAGAGTCGGCTCCCGCACCCACCTCGTACTGCACAAACTTGCTGCAGTCGTCCAGCTCCATGTCCTCCTTCCTCGGGGGCACGTCCCGGGTGGCCAGTGCCAGGCAGCGCAGCGTGTCTGAGCCTGAGCCCCAATCCCGGATCTTTGCCAGGATCTGCTCCCTGGAGGTGGGGGTCAGGGGTGCTGTGTGGCTCCCCACGCGGACTGAGCTGCAGCGCTCGATCACGCTCTCAGGAGCCCCCTGCGAGGCAGGCAGAGGGAGAGGAGGCAACTCGTCAGTCAGGACCCCTGCCCTCCCTCCTGCCCAAACTCAGGAAACGGAGACTAAGATATGGCGAAAGGCCACCCAAGGGTACACACACAAGGCAGGGAGCAGAATCCATTCTTTGAAAGTTGAGAGTGAGAACCAAGTGGGTCTCCCTGTGAGACAAACTAAAGGGAATGAATGGGGGGAGTGCTGGGGTTGGGGCAGCCTCAAACCTAGCGATGCCCTTCCCCCACCAGCCCACAGCCGACTGGGGCACTGCAGCGTTTTGCAGGCAGGGGTGGGAATGGCATCTCCTGCAGGCCCTGCCTCCCTGGTGCTACTCGGGTTCCAATTTGGTAGGGGCTTTAGCATCAGGGAGGCAGGCTGAACTCTGCCTGGGGACCAGAAATAGAGCCACGCACAGGGTGTGGCGGGCATAGCCCTGGGAAGGGGACCCGGGGGTGACAGGCCCCTCAGTGGCCTCAGGTCTCACCTCCGACCTCACCCCGGGCCTAGAAACAGTCTCTAAAGCTCCTTCAATGGCTTCTCCTGCTCCTAAAAGGTCACCCAGGCACTACTTTTCCAAGTGGCCGAAGCTCTCAGTACAGAAGCCTTTTCATTTCAAAAGGGGTTTAAAGCTTCCTTGCAGAGTGAAGCGAGAGCTGTATTTCCCTCTCCAGGTTTGGGAGCAGCAACGGAGATGCTGCAGACAGTGGTCTGCACGGGAGTTGGTTCCTTTCCCTCCCTGGGACTCAGTTTCCGAAACATGGAGCACGAAGGGTGGCACCAACCACCCTCACACCACCGGTTAGAGGCAAAAGGGGCTCCTGAGAACGTCTAACCCAACCCTGTCATTCACACGGGGAGACGGGGGCTCACAGAGGAGCGTGGATGACCAGGTGCCCCAGGGTGCGCAGGGGCCCAGGTCAGACAGGCAGGCCCCCACCTTCACAAACATCTTGCTGCCCTGGCCGGTAGGGTGAGGGCGGGTGGGCGTGCAGTAGACAGACATGGACTTCCGGTCTCGGGAGAATTCCAGCGTGAACTCTTTCCGCATCAGCTGCTTGATGACCTGCGGGGTCCAGGCAGGTCAGGGCATGAAGGACAGCGCCAGCGACTCTCGCCTGCCTTCCCACCAGCTGCTTGTCCCCAAGAGAGCCTCTTGCCTGTGTGGGGTAACATCTATGCTCCTCTGACCCTGCCATTCAAGGCCTCCATTTCCCTCTCCAGCCCCAGAAATGGCAATACGCTGCCATTTCCTGACCATGCTGTGTGCAGACTAACTCCAAACCCTTGTCCGCACTCAGCCTTCTCCCCTCTTTTCTCCAAGTCTGTCTTCACCGTCAGCCGGGAGCGGTGGCTCATGCCTGTAATCCCAATCCCAGCACACTGCGAGGCCGAGGCGGGCGGATCACCTGAGGTCGGGAGTTTGAGACTAGCCTGGACAACATGGTGAAATCCTGTCTACTAAAAAATTCAAAAATTAGCCGGGCGTGGTGGCACATGCCGGGAGGTTGCGGCACGAGAATCACTTGAACCCGGGAGGCGGAGGTTGCAGTGAGCCAGGACTGCACCACTGTACTCCAGCCTGGGCGACAGAACAAGACTGTCTCAAAAAAAAAGAAAGAAAAAAGACTTCACTGTCCACTCTGCCTTCTCCAGATGTCCCAGAAACCCCAGCCATGCAGCTAGAGGCCTGAGCCCCCAGCCCTGCTCACCGCATTACAGGCGCCAGCTCGCTCCACCCGGGACAGGGCCTGCAGGTCGGTGTCAAACACGTTCATCTTCTCCACCAGGCAGGTCAGAGCTGTCTCCGTGGCCTCTCCCACCTTCTCGTACACACCCTTGGCCTGGCAAGGACCCAGGGGATAGGGAGTGAGGGGCAGGCAGCCTCCAGCCTGTGCCCCCAGCCTCACTCACTCCTTGCCCCTGAAGCTGCCTTTGCTGAAGTTCTGTGTAATCCCCTTTACACAGGCCTGTGAGCCCTTCCGAGCCTGGCTGCCCTGGGGTCGGGGTGGTGTCTGACACTGACATTCAGCCCCCCACCCTGGCATTGATCGCCACAGACCCTCCCTGCCCTCCGCCTGCATCTCTGTCCACTTCCTGTCAGCCTCCTTCACCGGTTTCTGCTGTCTGGGCCTGCTCCCGCCCTCCCACCTGCGCTCCCTGGGGCCCTTTGCTCAGCCCCAAGCCCACATGTCCAGCTGCCTGCTGAACCTTGTTCCCTGGGGACCCCTCAGGCCACCTCTCCCGCTCTGTGTATTTGCCACTCCAGTGGCAGCCCCAGACAACAGAGCAACCAGGAGCCGCCCTGGCCTCCTCCCTCTCTCTTCCACCTAACCAGTCACCAAGTCCCAGGATTTTCAGCTCCCAAATATCTCTGACCCATGCCTTCTCCCCTCTCCCTGAGGCTCCAGCCAGGGCTCAGCCCGCCTCTCTCTAGCCTGAACCACCACACAGACCTCCCTGACTTCAGTCCTGTACTGTCTGCCTGTCCTCCACACGGAAGCCTCGGTGATCTTCTGTAAATGCACATCTGACCATGTCACTCTCCTGCTCAAAACTCTTCAGTGGTGCTCTACTGCCCTCAGTTTGGCCTCGGGCTGGGTCTGGCCAAGGACCTTCCCTTGGGCAGATGCCTGCTGCATGCCCCATTCCACTGCCCCAGCCATGTGAACGGCAGTCAATGCCTAAGTCGCAGGAGGCTTTAACTGAATGTGGGGCTTTTGTGGGCTGTGCCTTCTGCTTTAAACATGTTCTTAGTCCTGTTCCCCAAATCTTTTCCCTCCACAGGTTTCCCCAGCCCTTCGGCCCCTTCCATGGTAGTCCCCCACAGCTCAAGAGCTCTGGGGGAGGGTTCTGAAGCCTGTCTGAGGAAAGGGAGGGGCGGCAGAGAGTGGTGGGCAGGGGCAACCGTGCTCCCTGGGTGTGGCACTTTCCAGGGTGCAAGAGCTGCCAACCCTGGGAGCTTTGAGGCCGGAAAAAGGGTCTGTCCTGGTGGCCTGCAGACTAGGGAGGTCATGAAAGGGGGTGGGGCCCACCTCATTGTAGTCCAGCGCCGAGTCGTTGCACAGGGCGCAGATGGTCGCCAGCTCCACCAGCCCGTCGAACTGGCCGCAGCGCACAGGCAGATCCCCCTGCCGCCTGTGGAGCCGGGGCAGTCACCACGAAGACCTCGGCCCCGCCCCGGGAGGGGCTCCGCCTCCTGGCCCCGCCCCCAGGGGCCTCCCACGGACACCTCAGCACCGCCCCCAGGCCGCCCGCCCGTGAGTCCCCTGGCCCCACACTCACACTTCGCCCTCGGGGGTATACGTGGTACCCGAGATGGTGAACTCGTGCAAAAGGCAGGAGCCCGCATCGGCCTCGGCTACCACGAACATCTGGGGAGCGCAGGGGCGTGCTTAGGCGGGCGGGGTCGCCTCCCTCCTCCCTGGGCGGCCAGATTGAATAAAGCCCGACCCCAGGGTGGGGTCCTGCAGGCCCCCTGCCCCACCAAGAGCCAAACCGGCCTGGCCGTCCGTCCCCACCAGGAGGGAAATAGAACGCAGGGTCCAGGCTGAGGCAGGGACTGTCTGCTCTGCCAGGTGCGTCCTGCTCCGGTTTGTCCAAATGTCCTGGACTTCTGAGGGATTTCTGACAGATTCTTCAATGCTGTGGGGGCAGCTGCCAGCTTGAGGGAGCCCTGAGCTAGGCAGAAAGCCTGAGTCCTTGCCCATCTCACTGTGTGACCCCTGACCAAGTGGCTGAGCCTCAGTTTCTCCACTAGTAACATGGGAACCGCCCCCTCCTTTGCCTTCAAGGAAATGAGTTCCTGGCCTTCAAGGGAGATGTCCCCAGAGAGTGAGTTCCTGCCACAGGGTCTGATGGGTCACCCAGTCCCCGCCTGTGCACCTCAGGGACAGGGGGGCTTACCTGGCCCAGGGTGCCTATTTATTTGCCTATTTCTTTGCCAGCTCTGCTGGGGAGACAGTTCTTGCTTCCTGGACATGGCCTCGCTGCACATTCTCAAGCAAATGGCCAGCCCAGCGCCCAGTAGATACATAATAAGTGTCCTTTCCTTCCCAATCTCCTCCCTCCTCCTGCGGATAGTCACCCAGCAAGCACAGCCCAGCATCCAAAATGTAAGGCCTCTACAACTTCCCCACACTGCACTTTAAAAATGTTTGTTATTAGCTGGGCACGGTGGCTCACGCCTGTAATCCCAGCACTTTGGGAGACCGAGGCGGGTGGATCACGAGGCAGGTGGATCACGAGGTCAAGCTTGATCGAGACCATCCTGACCAGAATGGTGAAACCCCATGTCTACTAAAAATACAAAAATTAGCCAGGCGTGGTGATGCGTGCCTGTAATCCCAGCTACTCGGGAGGCTGAGGCAGGAGAATCGCTTGAACCCAGAAGGCAGAGGTTGCAGTGAGCCGAGATCGTGCCATTGCACTCCAGCCTGGGCGACAGAATGAGACTCCATCTCAAAAAAAGAAACAAAAAAGAACTCTTTATTAGGGTCGGGCATGGTGGCTCAGGGCTGTAATCCCTGCACTTTGGGAGGCCGAGGCAGGTGGATCACTTGAGATCAGGAGTTACAGACCAGCCTGGCCAACATGGTGAAACTCCATCTCTACTAAAATACAAAAATTAGCTGGGTGTGGTGGCACATGCCTGTAGTCCCAGCTACTTGGGAGGCTGAGGCAGGAGAATCGCTTGAACCCGGGAGGCAGAGGTTGCAGTGAGTTCAGATCATGCCACTGCACCCCAGCCTAGACAACAGAGTGAGACTCTGCCTCAAAAAAAAAAAAAAAAAAAAAAGCTCATTCTTAGTCAAGAAACACTGTTTAAATAAAATCCTACGAGGGCTTTTAGCAGGACAGTAAAGGTGGCCAGCACCCCTCTCCAAAAGCAGCCTTTGATGGGCTCCTAGAAGGTCTTAGGGTCTCAGAACACAGAGCCTGGGCTACCAAGCCCAGTGGGCAGATATGGAAACAGGGGTGACAGAGAGGCACTGGGGACCTGGAAAGGATGAGGAACCCATAGCCTTCACCATCTCCCCACTCACCCATCTGCTGGCCCAGGAGGAGCCTCCTGCCCCATGGACCTGCTGAAGGCTCAGCCAGAATCCCTTGGCCATGTGGGCGGCGGGCCCAGGATATGGGAACAAGTACCAGGGAATGAATAATTCCTGCCCTGGCCCTTCCCGGGTTACCGGACCTGGCTTATCTGGTGACAGGTGTTGACTGCACAGAGCCATGATGGGGCAGGATGGAACCCGGGTCCAGGTCCAGCTTGATTCCTATGCCAAGGCTGAACTTGAGCCTCTACTATGTCCTCCTTCACGTTTACCTAGCAGGCCTCACACAGCCAGGCTTCCGATGAGGAGACTGAGGTTAACAGACTGTCAGCAACCTGGCCAGGGCCCCGCAGTGCCACACAGGCCTCAGTGACATGTGGCTACCCAGGCATGATTTGCTATAGCCTCCCTGTCATCTCATGAAAACCTAGACCTGCTCTGGGCCAAGGGGCAGCCCACAGGTTCTCTCCTGCATCCCTCACTGAAAAGAAGGCCGGGAGAGACCCAGAGAGGGAGCCCAGCCCGCTTAGCAATGCACAGCAACACCAAGCTGGCCGTCACTCACCTGGCAGACAGACATCTGATTGGTGGTGAGCGTGCCCGTCTTGTCGGAGCAGATGACTGAGGTGCAGCCCAGGGTCTCCACGGAGGGCAGGCTTCTCACGATGGCGTTCTTGCGTGCCATGCGCCTCGTGCCCAGGGCCAGGCACGTAGTGATGACGGCCGGGAGGCCCTCGGGGATGGCCGCCACAGCCAGGGCCACGGCGATCTTGAAGTAGTAGACAGCGCCACGCAGCCAGGAGCCACCATGGGCCGGGTCAGCGAAGTGGCCGATGTTGATGACCCACACGGCCACGCAGATCACAGAGATGGCATGGGACAGCTGCCGCCCAAACTCATCCAGCTTGCGCTGCAGCGGCGTCCGCTCGGGCTCCACTGCCGCCATCTGGCTCCGGATCTTGCCCAGCTCCGTGTGCAGGCCCGTAGCCACGGCCACACCCACTGCTTTGCCCGAGGCGATGTTGGTGCCCTGGCCGAGGGAGGGACAAGGAAAAAGCTGCTCAGCAGCCAAGCCGGACCCCTGACTCCTTCAGGCCGGAGTAAGGCACCTCTCCTTCTACCCGGCTTTCCTTTTTTTTTTTTTTTTTGAGACGGAGTCTCGCTCTGTCGCCCAGGCTGGAGTGCAGTGGCCGGATCTCAGCTCACTGCAAGCTCCGCCTCCCGGGTTCGCGCCATTCTCCCGCCTCAGCCTCCGGAGTAGCTGGGACTACAGGCGCCCGCCACCTCGCCCGGCTAGTTTTTTGTATTTTTTAGTAGAGACGGGGTTTCACCGTGTTAGCCAGGATGGTCTCGATCTCCTGACCTCGTGATCCGCCCGTCTCGGCCTCCCAAAGTGCTGGGATTACAGGCGTGAGCCACCGCGCCCGGCCCCGGCTTTCCTTTTCTCCATGTTGCTAGTGCTTCCACACTTCTGTAGCTAGGTATGCATTGGGTCCCTACTGCCTTCCCATGATAGTGTCAGCTCTAGGAAGGCAGGGATTGGGTTCATCACCGTATCCCCAGTGCCTAGTATGGGGCCGGCACAGAGGAGGCACGGAGGCTGATCCCGATCATATAATGGACCAGCACAGCACAAGCATCCGTCCCGCAAAATGTGATTCGTAAACAACCACTATAGCCGCACAGGAGCACAGCAGACTACGAACTCAATAAACAGCCCATTAATATGTACTAAAAAATCCAGAAAACCTGAGCCTCAGCTCATCCATTTCCAAGGCTCCAGTAAAATCCTCAATTCCTAACATAAGGGACAGCCAGCCTTGTGGCTTGGTGTCCTCTTCTGTAAAGTGATCCAACACAGGCCCAAGATAGTTTTTCCGAGGAGGCTAAGAACTCAGTACCCCTTCAAAAGCATATGCTGTTGAGGCTGGCGAGAAGGCAGGCCCCAGACTCTCTTCTGTCTTAAGCAATGCAGCTCTAGTCCCCAACATGCAGGGCCCAGCCAAACAACCTTCCTCCAAAGATTCTTTTTATTATTACTTTAGAAAATTTTTTTTGTTTAATTTTGAATTTTAGTAGAAATGAGGTCTCACTATGTTTCTCAGGCTAGTACCAAACTCCTGAGCTCAAGTGATCCTCCTGCCTTGGCCTCCCAAAGTGCTGGGATGATAGGCATGAACTACCATGCCCGGCCCCTCCAAAGCTTCTTAGTGACAGCTGCTGATACTGGAGCAATGGCTGTCACCATTGCTCCCCACCCCAAGGCAAGTGCCAGAGAATAGAAGCCCGTCCAAGGCTTCCATGCAGCTAGGTAGGCCCCTCTCAAGAAGAGTTCTGGGCTAGGTGTGGTGGCTCACACCTGTAATCCCAGCACTTTGGGAGGCCAAGGCGGGTGGATCACCTGAGGTCAGGAGTTAGGGACCAGCCAGGCCAACATGGTAAAACCCTGTCTTTACTAAAATACAAACATTAGCTAGGCATGGTGGCATGTGCTTGTAATCCCAGCTGCTTGGGAGGCTGAGGCAGGAGAATGGCTTGAACCCGGGAGGTGGAGGCTACAGTGAGCCAAGATTGTGCCACTGCACTCCAGCCTGGGCGACAGAGCGAGACTCTGTCTCGAAAAAAAAAAAAAGTTGGCCGGGCACAGTGGCTCACACCTGTAATCCCAGAACTTTGGGAGGCCGAGGCAGGTGGATCACAAGGTCAGAAGATCGAGACCATCCTGGCTAACACGGTGAAACCCCGTCTCTACTAAAAATACAAAAAATTAGCCGGGCGTGGTGGCGGGTGCCTGTAGTCCCAGCTACTTGGGAGGCTGAGGCAGGAGAATGGCGTGAACCCGGGAGGCAGAGCTTGCAGTGAGCCAAGATCGCATCACTGCACTCCAGCTTGGGCAACGGAGCGAGATTTTGTCTCAAAAAAAAAAAGTTATGGGTGAGTTTCACTTTCTTCATTCCTCTTCTCTTCCAGGAAGTTTTCTATCCCCTTATAACTTGGTGGCCTGGGCCATTGTCTGACTGGCCTGACCCTTCCTTGTGGCTCCAAATGCTCCTTGCTGGCCTCAGGCTATTGCTGGGCAGCTATGAGTATCACTTGCTAACTTTCTCTGAGGCCACAGAGGCAGGTCTCTCCCCCGAAAGCTGAACCCATTGCTCTCCCTGAGAAGAGCCAGGCATCATGCCTTGGGGGTCAGTTTTCCTATCGGAGAATGGACTATGCCCACCATCCTCCACCACTTTGGCAGACCTCTTTCCACTAGAGCATTTCTATTGAGTGATTACAGGGGGTCTCTGCCCCTCTCCAGGAGAAGACAAGGTCTCCCAGTAGAAATCCAGGATGTCTGAGTTCGTCCCTGCTCTGCCACTCACTGGCTGTGTGACCTCGGGCAAGTTACTTAATCTCTCTGTGCTTGTTTCCTCGCTGGAAAATATTGGTAACAGGCATAACAAGAGTACTTATTTCAAAGATTTGGTGTAAAGATTAAATAAACTAATATGTGTAAAGGGCTTAGAACAGTGCCAGGCACACAGCCCCCCCAAGTAAACACGAGCTATTATTACTATAAGTTTGCATGAATTGTCAAGAATTGATGAGGTTCTTCCCCATAGGACTTTAGCTGATTAATCTTAACGTTGGGCCGGGCGCAGTGACTCATGCCTGTAATCCTAGCACTTTGGGAGGCCAAGGCGGGCGGATCACTTGAGGTCAGGAGTTCGAGACCAGCCTGGTGAACATGGTGAAACCCTGTTGCTACTGAAAATACAAAAATTAGCCAGGTGTGGTGGCAAGTGCCTGTAGTCCCAGCTACTTGGGAAGTTGAGACACAAGAGTAGCTTGAACCTGGGGGGTGGGGGTCTCAGTGACCCGAGATTGTACCACTGCATTCCAGCCTGGGCAACGGGGCCAGAAAAAAAAAAATCTTTTTTTTTTTTTTTTTTTGAGACAGAGTTTTTGCTCTTGTCACCCAGGCTGGAGTGCAGTGGCGTGATCTTGGCTCACCACAACCTCCACCTCCCGGGTTCAAGCGATTCTCCTGCCTCAGCCTCCCAAGTTGCTGGGATAACAGGCACGCATCACCACACCCAGCTAACTTTTTGTATTTTTAGTAGAGACAGGGCTTCACCATGTTGCCCAGGCTGGTCTCGAACTCCTGACCTCAAGTCATCCACCCACCTCAAAGTGCTGGGATTACAGTCATGACAATAATCTTAATGTTGTTATTTTTATCATTGGGCAAAGGCCTCAGATATTTGAGGGACTTACCGAAAATAGCATGTTCTTCTTGTCCTGGTTCACAGCTCTGGGGTCTGGGATGGCCTCTGTGTGCTTGGTCACGGACACAGATTCACCTGGTCATGGAATCAGAGATGAGAAGCCCCACATGAAGACACACCCATCCCGTGGCCCCATCCCGTGGCCCCACCCCGTGGTCCCGGTCCACTAGGTCCCAGCCTCCCGGCAGGGGGGCCTCACCTGTCAGGATGGACTGGTCCACTCGCAGCGTGGTGGACTTGATCTCGATGAGGCGGAGATCAGCAGGCACTTTGTCCCCCACTGTGCGGGGAGAATGACTTGGCTGAGGGTGGCTTTGGGCACCACCAGCTAGGAAAAGCCAGAAGGGTTCCCAGGACGCAAGGCTGGGGCTGGGCATCGAGTGCCTGAGCTGTGATCGCTCTGGTGGACCCCGTCCCTCTGGCCCACAGTCTCATCTGTCCAACAGGGTTTTGGCCAAAGGGCTTTGGAGGGATCTGATGGCCACCCCCTCTGTACAAAGAGCCAGAATGATGGAGGCACAGAGAGGGATGGGGCTCCTAGGCCCATATAATAAAAGAAGGAGGCCCCTACGGGAGGCTGAGGCAGGAGGATTGCTTGAACCTGGGAGGCGGGAGGTTGCAGTGAACCGAGATTGCGCCACTGCACTCCAGTCTGGGCAACAGAGCAGGACTCCATCTCAAAAATAAAATAAAATAAAATAAAAAGAGGAGGCCCCGGGCATACCCGCCACTTCTACAATGTCCCCTGGGACGATGTCCCGGGCACGGATCCTCTGCACGCCCTTGCGGTCCAAGCGGATCACCTTGCCCATCTCAGGCTCATACTCCTTCAGGGCCTCGATGGCGCTCTCGGCGTTGCGTTCCTGCAGAACAGAAGGCAGGCAGGCGGTCTCCCCTGCTGCCCCCAGCAGGCCGCCCCCTTGGAGTAACTCCCCTGGGGCCTGGGATGGAGCTGGAAGCAGAAGGGTCTGCAGGACGCCAGCACCAGGCGGAGGGCACTCCTAGTGGCTGGGAGACCCCCGGCCCGGTCCCACCCCCCGTGCCTCCCACCTGCCACACGCCCACAATGGCATTGGCCACGAGGATCAGCATGATGACCAGGGGCTCCACGAAGGCGGTCGTGGTCTCCTCGCCCTCCTCGAACCAGGCCAGGACCTGCAGGATCACAGCTGGTGAGCTCAGGCCCTGCTGCTGGCCAAGATCTGCTCTTCTTTTCCTTGGCACCCCAGATCTCCTGTCTGCTCCCCTGCTTTGGGGAGATAGCACTGGGGAGCCCTTGGCTTGGAGAGGGCCACTCCTCTGAGAAGGCCTTGGCATAGGATGCCCACCCCACGGGAGTGACCACCCCACCCAGGCCAACCTTCAAAGCTGTGGGGCAGTGGGACGGCTGCCCGCTGAGGCCTTACTGTCTGCCTGGAGCAGAGCATCTCAGTGTAGTCCCCGGACCAGCAGCAGCGGCTGGGAACTTGTAAGAAATGTTGATGTCAGGGCCTCTCCCAGACCTCCTGAGTCACAAATTCTGGGGTGGGGCCCAGTCATCTGTGTGTCAGCAAGCCTACGGATTCTTTTGAGACAGTCTTGCTCTGTTGCCCAGGCTGGAGTGCAGTGGCTCGATCTTGACTTATGGCAACCTTCACCTCCCAGGTTCAAGAAATTCTTGTGCCTCAGCCTCCCGGGTAGATGGGATTATAGGCGTCCACCACCATGCCCAGCTAATCTTTTTATATTTTAGTAGAGACGGGGTTTCACCATGTGGCCTAGGCCTCCCGAAGTGCTAGGATTACAGGTGTGAGCCACCGCAGCCAGCCAAGCCCAGGTGATTCTGATGCACGCATCCAAAGCCCATTAGGCAGCGGAGTATCCCTGGGAATGGAGGAAGAGCAAGGAGAAGCAGCAGCCAAGAGGAGGCTGCAGGAGGTTCAGACCCCAAAGTCCATGTGGGGGGCACCGGGACCCACGAAAGGGGCTCTGGCGGCAGCACTCAGGCAGGGGCAATGTGCCCCCAGGGGCATTTGGCAATATCCAAAGACATTTTTATTTTTTTGAGACAGGGTCTTGCTGTGTTGCCCAGGCTGGAATACAGTGGTGTGATCACGGCTCACCGCAGCTCTGGCCTCCTGGGCCCAAGCGATTCTCCTGCCTCAGCCTCCAGAGTGGCTGGGACTATAGGCCTGCACCACCGCACCTGGCTAAATTGTTTTTGTATTTTTTGTAGAGACAGATTCTCCCTACGTTGCCCAGGCTGGTCTCAAACTCCTGGGCTCAAGTGATTTTACTGCCTCGGCATCCCACAGTGCTGGGATTTCAACCATGAGATGTTAGGCCCGGCTGTCTAAAGGCATTTTTGTTGGTCACGGCTGGGACGTGCTACTGGCATCTGGTGGGTACGGTCCAGGGATGCTGCTAAACACCCTACAGCGGGAAGCCCCCACCCCCACCCCAACAAAGAATGATCTGGTCTAAACTGTCAGTAGTGCTGACGTAGAGAAACCCTAGGCTGCAGCAGGGCAGGGCAAGGGGCAGATGTGAGTTGAAGAGCTTGCTGAGAGCCAGAGGATAAGAGGGACTGGAGGGGTCAGGTGGAAACTGGGGGCCCAGTAGAGAGGCCATGAGGGTTCAGGCAAGGGAAGCTGAAGTGTGAGCAGGGCAGGGCCAGGGAAGGCCGGAGAGCAGGCCCAGGGTGTGGAGAACAGGGCCAGGCTCCAGGGCCTCGGAGCACTGCCCAGCCTGGCTCTCCCTCCAGGGTTACCCACTACCACAGGATGGCAGGCAAGGCCCCACTTACAAAGGAGACAAGGGCAGCCAGCAGCAGGATGCGCACCAGGAGGTCCTCAAACTGTTCCAGCACCAGCTCCCACAGGGACTTTCCTGGGAACAGGAGTCATGCGTGAGGCTGGGCCTCCACCACTGACCCTTCCCACTTTGGAGCTAGGATGGCCCCAGAAACCTCCCGGCCCATTCTCTCCCTGCACTCGGAAGAGGGAGAACCCAGATCCCTGAGAGGCTCAGGTGGGTAATCCTGGGGAGCTCAGCAAGGCCTCACTCAGCGGGGAGATGGAAGTCACGACCTGACGGTGAAGGACCCAGGGATGCTGTCCCACGGCCTAGCGGCTCATCCCGGTGCCAGCCTCACCTTCCTCAGTCG
Organism: Piliocolobus tephrosceles; assembly: GCF_002776525.5. Lineage (NCBI taxonomy): Eukaryota > Metazoa > Chordata > Mammalia > Primates > Cercopithecidae > Piliocolobus > Piliocolobus tephrosceles. The sequence continues at coordinate 3,740,342 of NC_045449.1, forward strand.
GGAGCTCTGCAGGATCCAGGCAGCCATGGGAGCCATGAGGAGACAAGAAAGGAGTGGGTCACGCAGGCGGCCTTGGGGGAATCTGGCAGTGCCTGCCCACCGTGCCCGCCCAGACCCCCACCACGGACTGGTGTCCTCAGGGCTCTGAGGTCACAGGATAAATGGTTTGGACCCAAATGCTTGCACCCCTCTACCCTCCCCGCACTCAGATTGAGGAACATCTAGGGTGACTTGGCTCATCTTGGGATGAGATCGGAGCCAAGAAGGTCCTTCCAGCCCCTCCGGTCCAGCCCCTCCCTGCCCCATTTCACAGAGGGGAAACTGAGGCCTAGAAAAGAGACACTTCCCCCACCCAGGTCACACAGAGAGTGAGCTGTTCTCACGGCTCCCCTGCATAGCTCTTCCTTAGATGGCCGCATAGTCCTGTTGAGCATCTCCCACCCCCACAGCAAGGCAGCCCCTCCCTCAAACGGAGAACACTGGCTCAGGCGTCTTCCGCTCACCAGGCCTCTGACATCCTGCTCCCCTGGGACCAGCTGGACAAGGTCTGCAGCTGGGCCAGCCTGCTGAGCACCACCGCACAGCGGGGCTCCCCCTGGACAGGACCCGAGGAGCCAGCACCCCGCAGTTAGGATCCCTCCCACCGTGGAGTCCCCCCACCCGGCCCTGCACTCCAGGTGAGTTCAGTGAAGAGCCCCCCAGCCCCGCCCCACATACCCAGTTCCCCCCACCCCCGACACAACATGGTGAAGAACACTGTTTCCAAACTGCAACAGCACCCGCCTCACTTCAGGTGCTTCTCTTTTGAGACAGAGTCTCGCTCTGTGGCCCAGGCTGGAACACAGTGGTGCGATCTCGGCTCCCTGCAACCCCCACCTCCCAGGTTCAAGCGATTCTCCTGCCTCAGCCTCCCAAGTAGCTGGGATTACAGGCACGTGGCACCACTCCCGGCTGATTTTTGTATTTTTAGTAGAAACGGGGTTTCACTGTGTTGGCCAGGTGGTCTCGAACTCCTAACTTTGTGATCTGCCCACCTCGGCCTCCCAAAGTGCTGGGATGACAGGCGTGAGCCACCACGCCCCGGCCTAGGTGCTGATTTTTATCTCCAACATTTCCTGAAGCACCTTTTATATCAGGCAGAGCTGGGTGCCTCAGGCCCCTGAAGTCGTTGAATCATTCCTGCAGCCCAAAGGGGAGGCTGCAGAGAGTTCCAGCCCCTCCGCTTCACAGACCGGGGCTTGAAGGATCACGGTGGAGGCGTGGCTTGAGCAAAGCCACACAATGAGTGAGTGGGTCTCTGTGGGGAAGAGAGGGGCTGGAGCCGGGCTCTGGAGGATGGGCTTGGAGAAGCTCCCCCTTCCCAGGCCACAGTCTAACTGAGCCCTGCCTTCTCTAGTCCCTTGCCACTCAAAGGGCAGTCTCTGGACATCTGCGACATCTCCCCGAAGCTCGTCAGCCGTGCGGAATCGGAGGCCCCGGCCCTGGCTGGCTCTCTTCCACCTCCTCCTTCCTGACTCTGGAAACGGGTCCTCGCGTCGGTTCACCTGTTTTTGGCCTGCAGGCATTTCTTTCCTCTCCCCGGACCACCTGTTTGGAAGCTTTAGGGTCTGCACCTGGCAGCTGAACCCTGGGGAGTATCAAGCAGCCCACTGGACTGCGGGAATCCAGGAGGAAAATATATAGCCTAAAAATACACTTTCTAGCATTTTCTCCAAAGTCCTATTTTCGGCCGTGGCTGACATTTTCCGTGGAAAATGTAATCTCCAGTGTCCTGCGTCGAGATTAAAATCAAACAGACTTTTTCCTTCTGATCTATTTAGCTGAGGCGAACAGGAAAGGCTGGGGGCGGGCCAGGCCTGGTTTCTGGGCCAATTCTCCAGTGGAGCAGTGTGCTTTAGAGGACACCCCAGCCATGCCCCAGCCTCAAACCAGGACAGTGCTAACCTCATGGTGTGCACGGGTGGGCTTGTGCCGGGCTCTACCCGGGAGATGCCTGTAACCCTTACCTTTCTTTGTCCTGGGCAAGGGCGAGGTCTGGGGTTGGGAAGCGTGTCGTGGGGTACACGTGCCAGCTCTGGTCCCTGTACTTCCTCACAGAGGTCCCCACGATGCCTCCTGCCTGCCTCGGCTGGTCTCTCAAATTCTTTCTCTCTTTTTTTTTTTTTTTTTTTTTTTGAGACGCAGTCTTGTTCTGTCGCCCAGGCTGGAGTGCAGTGGCGCAATCTTAGCTCACTGCAAGCTCCGCCTCCCGGGTTCAAGCGATTTTCCTGCCTCAGCCTCCCGGGTAGCTGGGATTACAGGCACCCGCCACCATGCCCAGCTGATTTTTGTATTTTCAGTAGAGGCAGGGTTTCACCATGTTGGCCAGGCTGGTCTCAAACCCCCCACCTCAGGTGATCCACCCACCTCGGCCTCCCAAAGTGCTGGGGTGACAGGTGTGAGCCACCGCGCCCGGCTCAGTTCTTCTTTCTTTACCTGTCGACCTGGGTCATCTCCCCTTCTGCTCTCTGACCCACCCTGACCCAGGACCCACTCTTTGGTGCTCATGATGCTGTTCCCCAAATATTTCTGGTTCTCCCCACCTTGTGGGCATAGTAGGAAGGCACTTCCCGGCCCCCGGGGGAACTTTTGAGAAGAAGGATGTGTATTCGTGTCAGGTTGGAGCATTGACTTTTGGTGGGGGGCTTTCTAGGAGGTCACCGTCCAGTAGAATATCCTGTGATAGCAGAGGTATCCTCCATCTGTGCTGTCCAGGACCGGAGCCACTAGCCACATGCAGCTGGTGAGCCCCTGGACTGGGACTAATTTCAAATTTTACTTTAATTTTCATGTATTTAAATGTAAATAGCCAAGCGGTTGGAGCTCTTTGACACTCTCCTACAGCAGCCAGCAGCCTGTGAGATGGTGTCTGCTCCATCGACCTGGGTCACAGACTGAGGAAGGCACAGCCCCCGAGGACCAGCCTGCTGCCAGCACTCAGCAGGAGTGAGAAAGGAGCCTCTGGTCCTTTAAGCTGCCGAGATTCAGAGGCGATGGCTGCAATAACCAAGCTGAACCCGACTGATGGCCCCCTCCGCCCAGACCTGGCTTCCTCCGCAAAGCCGCCCTCTCACCCCGCCCCCCTGAGGAGGCCTGACCTGCCCCTGAGCACAGCTCTGGTCCTGCCCACACAGCCGGCTCCCTGTGGGGCCTTGGGCCTCATTTGGGAGGTGGGGTACGCACACCCACCTTGAAGGCCTGCTGTGATGATCGTCATCATCATTACTATTAACAGCCACATTTACCAAGCACCTGCCAAGCAAGGCACCAGGTGCCTTCCTGCATTATCTGCAGAGAACAAATGGGAAGACGCTGGGGACTGAGCTAAGCACGTGAGGTGCTTAGCAGAGGTCATAGCAGCAGCAGCTGGTGGGGTGCACCAGACACGCTGCCAACTCCCTGTGTGCCTTATTCTCACGATCCTCAAACAAGCTGGGAAGGAAGATGCCATTGTTATACCCATTTTACAGAGTACACAACAGAGAGGTTGAGTGACTAGTTCACTGTCACGCAGCAGGGGAGGCCGGGAAGGGTTTTGAGCTCAGGCAGTCTGGTTTTCGATGCCCTGCTGTGGGCCTCCTGTGCTAATTCTTAGGCTGTCCTGCCTTCCCTCCTCCACTCTCTTTATCACCCACCCAAGGGCATCTGAAAACCCTTTGTGTCCCATGTCCTGATTGCTGGGCTGGATGTCCTCATCCCACCAGTCGGAGTGCTCCTATGTAGAAAACCCAGAACCACAGCCCAAATCCTCCTGTCCAAAAGGCCCTGCTGGCCTCCCTCGTGGTGTTTTAGGGGCCTGCGAGGCTCTGCCTGCTCAGACCTGGTCTGCTTCTAAATTCAACCCTGAAGGACCCAATTCTCCCCCGTCATGAATGAGCCCCAGGGTGACGGAGGGAGCCCAGGGCTGGGAAATGCCCCACTCCAGGTGTTCCTGGAATACGCTGGCTCCTTCCTTGCTCTCTCCCAGGCTGCATGTTGGGGTCTGAGACAGTTCCCCTTGAAATGGCGGCCTTGGGCCTCTCATAGTGCCAGATGTCCTATCTGTTAAATGAGAGAGTGCCCTGGCTCTGCCCACTGTCAGGGCCATCTGCTGGGCTGCAGGGGGCACAGACAGGACTGGGGGGGGGGGTGCCGCTCCCTCTGAGAGCCACAGTGGGGCTGGCCACTATTCTTATCTGAGCCTCTGCCATGGTGACCCCTGCCTGGCCCATGTTGCCAGACTGAGAGGGCCTGTGTTCATGGAGGCCCAGTGTGCAGGCCTGGGAGTCAGCCTGCGGTCCTGGGACAAAAGGGAGGTGGATCAGAGAAGCTTTGTGGCTTAGATCAAGGAATCTGGTCCAGAGGGCTCAAGTTCAAATCCTGCTCTATCTCACAATACTTCCGTGGCCACTGGCCAGTTACCTCATCCCCTGTGTCTGTTTCTCCATCTGCAAAAAGAGGGTGATAATGGTAAGTACCTCACAAGGATGCTGGGAAGATTGAACAGCATGCATAAAGCATGGAATGCAGAGCACACGGTGAACACGCTCCAGCCATAATCACTTGCTGGAATATAAGTTCTAGGGCAGCAAGATTTTTTTTTTTTTTTTTTTTGAGATGGAGTCTTGCTCTGTTGCCCAGGCTGGAGTGCAGTGGTGCGATCTCGGCTCACTGCAAGCTCCGCCTCCCGGGTTTACGCCATTCTCCTGCTTCAGCCTCCCGAGTAGCCGGGACTACAGGCGCCCGCCACCTCGCCCGGCTAGTTTTTTGTTATTTTTTAGTAGAGACGGGGTTTCACCGTGTTGGCCAGGATGGTCTCGAACTCCTGACCTCGTGATCCGCCCGTCTCGGCCTCCCAAAGTGCTGGGACTACAGGCTTGAGCCACCGCGCCCGGCCGGGCAGCAAGATTTTGTTAAGTGCAGCGTCTCCAGCACGCAGAGCAGCTCCAGGAGCACAACTCAGTAAACATATGTGACGAATGACTGACTCTGCCTCTGTCCTGCTCATACAGCTTCAGTGGCTGTCTTTGGCCTACAGAATAAAGACCAACCTTAGCACGGCCTTCAGGGCCTTCCTGGATCTGCCCCCACCTGCCCTTCCAGGATCATGTCTGTATCCTGAATGTACATCTGTCCTTCCATTAGCCAAGCCTCAGGATCGCCACCCCTGTTTTTTAGTTTATTTGTAATTGACAAATCATAATTGTATACATTTATGGGGTCCAGCATGATGTGCTGATAACCCCATTTTGCAAAACCTTCTCCTATATATATATA
>NC_045449.1:3745736-3760450 GCF_002776525.5 Piliocolobus tephrosceles
ACACGGAGTCTCATCATGTTGCCAGGCTGGCACGATCTCGGCTCACTGCAACCTCTGCCTCCTGGGTTCAAGTGATTCTCCCGCCTCAGCCTCCCGAGTAGCTGGGATTACAGGCACCTGCCACCACGCCCGGCTAATTTTTTATTTTTAGTAGAGATGAGGTTTCCCCATGTTGACCAGGCTGGTTTCGAACTCCTGACCTTAAGTGATCCGCCCACCTTGGCCTCCCAAAGTGCTGAGATCCCAAGATGCTAGCCACCATGCCTACCTTCCTCCTCCAACATTTTACTTGTGCCATTCCTTGTGTGCACAGCAGCACCCCATCTCCTCATCGGAACCCCCTTTCCAGGAAGCCCCTCCCCTACCTCATCGATGTGCCCTTCTCTGAACAGTCACCAGTGTCCCCCCACCACACTGGATCGCTTCCAGGGTGGGGCGAGACTGAGTCATCCCTGTGTTTATGCTGAGTCCTTACAATCATTGTTTACTCTGTGGCTCCACGGTGGGAGCCCACAGTCCAGAGCCAGGGAGAAGGGGGGTAAGCGATGCCCCGGGCTGCCCCCAGGCTCCACACCCCCTGCTCTCCTCATCCCCCTTCTATCTTCCTTCATTGGAAACTGGTATTTCAGCTTCTAAATGTCAGTTGCAGCCGGGAGAGGCAAGCACTCACCCAGGTCTTCCTCAAAGGTAAATTTACAGAGCAATTAAATCGTCACTTACAGAGTCAGGGAGAGGCCCTGGCGAGGTAGGGCCCGCCCAGCCCACCTGGCCCTGCCTGTGTCTCCGGGGTCCACCTAGAGTGGACACCTGACCTTGCTCTGCGGGGGCCACTGCGGGGCCTTGGGAAGTAGCTCTCCGCTCTGCAGAGGGGCCTGCAGCACCCCTGGCTTATCCGGAGCTGGAGATGAAGGTTTGCCCAACATCTCTTCGCCCGACTGTGCTGTGGGAGAAAACAGGCCCTGCCTTAGGGTGCAAGAGGGTGAGGGGGCCCAGCTGGGCAGGCCTGATGCTGCTCCTGGGGGCTCCGGCTGCCCAGCAGAGGCCAGTGGGAGTGAAAACTAGGGTGAAGCATGAAAGACGTTGAGCTTCCGAAGGGCTGCAGGCAAACCACCCCCTCTTGGATTCTGCACGGCCCTTATGGGATCTCAGGGTCCCAGCCCTGCTATCCTGAGGAGCAGCAGGTCCAGGAAGGGGCAGGTCTGCCCAAGGCCACCCAGCAAGCAGGGCCGCTCGGATGGCTACCTCCTCCCGACACACTCCGTTCCTCTTGGCCTGGTTTCCGTGGGCTACGCATATGGGTTGCCCGAGTTTCAGCGCCAACTAGGGCCTGGAACTTATTTGAGGGCAGCAAATAAGGCCAGAGCCAAGAAGCCGCTGGCAGGAGTCTAAATCTGGACCACCTGTCCCGCCTGGCAGACCTGGGGCCAAGGCGCTCACTGCAGATGGACCGCGTGTGGCCCAGGAAGGCAGGCTTCTGCCCGGCTTGCCAGCTCCCTTGAACAGAGACCACCCCAGGGGACCTCCTGGGATCTGCCCGACTCCCATGTCACTGGGGTCTCCAGGAAATTTAGCTATAGGCAGGACATGCCCAACAGTGCCAGGTCTCTTGCCGTGGCTCCAGTCCAGCAGAGGAGATGGCCAGCCCATCTGGTGGTTCCTTAACATACAAAGAGACACCCAACGTGACTTTAAACAGAAAGATGCCAAGCAAACCTACGAGAGGACTCTTCCACCAGACTGGCACAGATCAAACCATCTGATCCTCCCCTGCACTGGCGAGGCAGCGGAAAACGAGCCGGTCACTCGGCCCAACTGCACAGAAAACCAACTCTATAGTGACAGCTGAGGACACTGAAAACATACACCCACTTAGACCCCACAGTTCCACCCCCAGGAATGCGTCCTTCAGTGATATTCACAAGTGCGTGACATGATGTGGCAACAAGAATAGTCCTTGCGATATTGCGCGTCATAGCAGAGGCTGCCAACAACACAAGCGTCCACCAGAATTCAGAGAAAAGCCACACGCTGAAATCCCACGCAGCCACTAGGAAGCCCCACCGTGCTCTTCCTGGCACCGGCTCCAAGAATGACTGTCAAGGTCAAAGCAGGGACAGAGAGCGCTTATCCTCCTCCTGCTTCCGTGTGGGAAAAGATCACAAGGTCACAGCTCCAGATGTGTGTGTGCACGGACTGTCTTGGGAAGAAGACACAAGAAACTGGGGGGACTGGGAATGGGTGGCTGGGGACAGAGTCGGAGACTTTGCTGTGTACCTTTTGTATCCCTTGAATGTTGCACTGTGCACATTTTTATTCAAAAAATAAAAAAGGTGTAAAAGAAAAAGCCCCCCAAGGAAGCTGAACTCTGAGTACCTCTGGCACCTGCAAAGGTGGGCTCACAGGAGGTGCTGGGGCCAGGAGCCTCCCCACTCACTCCCTGTTGGGGCTTGGCACAGATGGTGTTTAGCATGCTCACTGGCTGTGCCGCTCGGGCTTCCCAGCTCTGAAGTGTCTGTCTGCAGTGAACGGGGAGGGTGGAAGGTGGGGTGGGATCCCCAGCCCCTGCCTCCCTTCCTCCCTCCCCCAGCAGAATTTGCAAGCTTCAGGACTTAAGCAAATGACTTCCTTGTGGTTTCTACACTAACGACCTTGCAGGTGCACAGCCTCCTGGGGTGGGGAGAACACACGTCTCTGGGATGTCCCTTCTACCCACAGGCCTGACCCACCCTGCCACGCAGCTGGTGGCCAAGAGCCCGCCCCAGCCTCTTCTGCGACAAGGAAGGATGACTTGGTGTCTGTGACCTCACTAAAGACTCACAAACAACCCTGGGAGATGGGTTCTATGGTAGCCTCACTTATGGAGAAGAAACTGAGGCACAGAGAGGCAAAGAGGCTGGTCCAGCATTGCAGAGCTATGAAGGGGCAGGGTTAGTGTTCAAAGCCTCATCAGCCCCACCCCAGCGGCTGTGCTAGAACATCTGCGCCTCCTCCTCAAGCCACGGCAAGCATGTGGCACGAAGGAACAGCTGGCTCCCTTCTGCTCACCTAATGACTTCTAGAGCCCTGGAATGCCCCCTAGTCCCAATCAGTGATCTGAGAGAAGAGCCCCCTAGGGACCCATGGAGGCTGGAGGCAAAGCTGAAAAAGCTGCACCAGCGGACCCAAACTCCTAGCACAGGCGCCGACACCAGGGTTCCGGAGCCTGCAGAACTTGTGGCTCTCTTGTACAGATGGGGAAACTGAGGCCCAGAGAGGAGCAGGTACCCAGTGCTAGCTCCACCACCTACTGTGTGACCTCGGGCAAGTGGTTTAACCTCTGGGTGCCTCCGTTTCCTCCTGTATAAAATGGGGATGACAACAGTTCCTCCCTTACGGAGTTGTTTTGGGGAGGAAATGAGATAATAGATGAAAAATGCTGAGAACAGTACCTGTCACATAGTAAGTGCTCAGCGAACATCAGCTTTTATTATTAATACTATCAACGCCCAGAGGATCCAGGGGAGCCCAGCAATACCCCTCCCCAACTTCTCCCATCACATCCCAACACACATCCACCCTCTGTGCATCTACACACCACGCCAAGCCTACAGCCTTCCCCATCAGCTCACACAGGTGTGCGGTGGCCAGGGCACCCCAAGATCTCATCTAACCAAATAACCGGTGGGGAAGGCTGGGGCTCCCTCCCTCCTAGCCAGTTCCTCCTCTGCTGGACCAATGAAGATACGATGTCAGAACGGAGACAGACCTTGGCTAGGGTCATACAGGAGCAGAATTTGTGTGATTCCAGGGACAGGCCAAGGGCTGCGTCTCCAGTTTCCCTTGGGAATCAGGATTCCCAAGCTGGAGGCTATAGTAGCACAAAGGAGGTAGTGGGACCCCAGACCTGCCTGCCACCGCCCTCGCCCCTAGCCCACTGCAGGGTCAGAGGCAGGCCATGCTGCCCGGCTCTCCTGCAGCAAAGCACAACCTCCCTGCCAAGTCACTAATGGGGGATATTAAATAATATTTATCTCCCCAGTTCCTCCCACAGCTTAACTAAATATAGCAACTAATTTTTTTGAAAAAGGATTTCTGCTCCAGAAAGATAATATTTATATAAGAGGTGGTTTTCATAAACCAATACAAAACCCAAAAGTCCTTTTCTGACACCTCTTTCTAATTTTCAAGCTAGCCCTGAGTAGTAGGAGCCCAGGGCTAGAATACCTTCCCCTCTGGCTGGCTGGGAACCCCAAAAGGGCAAGGCTCCAAGTCCCCAAAGGATGCAGACCTAGGCTGCCCTCTGAAGGTGGTGAGGGCATTTCTCCTGGGATCCCTCACACTCTGCCCCGCGCTGAGGGCATGAGCAAGGGGGTGGCAGGTCCTGCCTGGAAGGGATGTGGGGAGGGCACCGTGTGTATCTTCCACCCTCATGGGACCTCCAAGGTGCCAGGCCACATCTGGACAGTACCCGGTGGCACTCAATGTGCCTTCCAGCAGAAAGGAGAATCCCACACTCCTCTGAAGGAGGTGAGGACGAAATGATACCCCTCCACCCGAACAGCAAGGGCGTGAAGCCTCCCTCCCTCCCCAGAGATGGGAAAGGCCTCCCTGGCAGCTCCCTGAGGCCTTGACTCCGCCACCCCAGGAAGGTGGGTCTCCCGCCTCAGCAGTTCAAAGCCCCCACCGACTCCGCCAGCCACATCCGCTTCGGGTTGCAGAAAGAGGAAGACCTGGGGTGGGGGTGGGGGCCCCAAGGCTGCTAGCTGATAAGCGGCACCTTCTTGGGCGTTTTCTGGAGCCCTCAGGGGAGACCCTGGGGCCAGCTGGGAGGGCGAGCCTGAGTCTCCCGCCGTCCCTCGCCCGCCGGTGTCAGCGCTGCACCTGCACGATACCGGCGGGAGCGGCGCGGCGTGGGGGTGGAACACGGTCCAGGATGGGGTGGAATAACGCTTCCAGGGTGGACGGGGCCGGGGTGGAGGTGGGAAGTCCGGGAGGACCGCGCAGAGGGTGCCAGGCGTCCGGTCTCCCCAGCTGGAACCCGACCCCAGCCCCCAGCCCCCAGTCCCCGCGCCCGCGAAGGTGGCCGCGCAGCCCCGCCGGGTGCCCCAGAAGCATCCGAAGAGGTTTCCGGAGCCCTCGCTTCCTGCCCGCCCAGAGCCGGGTGGGGAGGCAGGAGGGGAAACTGAGACTGCGGCGCGCGCGGCCCCCGCTCCCCGGCCCGGCCCGCGCGCTCACCGTTGGGGCCGTAGCGCTCCCGCGCGCCGGTCACCTGCGCCGGGCTCAGGCCGCCCTCGGCTGTCACCGAGAAGTGGCGCAGCACGTCGGCGGCCGGGAGCAGGTGCGCCGCCTCCATGCCTCCGCCCGGCCGTCTGCGCCGTCGGCACCGTCGAGGCCGCCTCTCCGTGGGGGGCTACAACGCGGGGCTCGGGGGGCTCGGGCCCGGGCTGGCGCCGCGCGAGGCCATGTCCGCTCTGGGACCTTCCCCGACGGCAGTGGCTGCGGCGGCCCCGGCCCGCGCCAGGATGCTGCGCCCGGGACTCCCTCCCCGGGGCGGGGCGGCACGGGGCCCGCCCCCCATCACACCCCTTCCGGCCGCCCTGCGCGCCCGCCGCGACCCGGGGCGCACCGGCCGGGCCCCCCGCCTGTTCTGCAGAGGGGAAACTGAGGCCGCCGGCGGGGTGCGCGCTTGGCCCCTGTTGGGAGCCGGGGGCGCTTGGCCCGGAGGTCCTGGATCCCGGTCCGCGGAGCTGCTGGGGTGGGATCTGGCTGAGAGCCGGGGCGGGCTGCGCGTCGCCTCCTCTGAGTTCTCCTGGGCCCGGGGCGTCCGGCTTCCCAGCTCGAATTCTGCAAAGTGGCTTCAGAGGGAACCTGAAAGCCTCTGAATAAGCGGGTTTCCCCTAGAGGAAAGCGCTGGGTGTTCTCCTTATTTGGTGTTTCTGCTTTCTCTATTATACCTGATGTAAACGACGAGTTGATGGGTGCTGAAGAGTTGATGGGCGCAGCACACCCACATGGCACATGTATACATACGCAACAAACCTGCACGTTGTGCACATGTACCCTAGAACTTAAAGTATAATAATAATAAAATTAAATTTAAAAAAAAGAAAGTTCAGAAAACCAGGCTCCTTACCCTAGACTCACACCGTCACCCCAGCAGGAAATGTAACCAGGGAGCAAGGGTGGGGCTCCCCAGAGCAGCCCGAGAGGGTGGGGTGGGGGTCTCTGCCCGGGGCTCCCAGGGGACTGACCCTGGCTCAGAGAGGAGGAGAGATGGATGAGACCCAGCCCCAGAGCTCCCGGGCTCCACCCGCCCCGGGAGGGCCAGGAGAAGCCGCGGCGGGTCAAAAGAGGAAGTAGCAGGAAGGCAGAAACCACTCGCCCGGCCAAAAGGAGGAGCTAAGAGAACAACCTGATTGCCGCTCCCTCCAGCTGAACAGACCCAGACAGCCTCACCCCTGTTCCCACCTGCCTCCCCCTACGAGCTGGGCTCTGCTGTCTAGAGCCTCAGCCTCTGCCATCCACCAAGGCTGCACAGGGTCAAGAGATGCCAGGATTGAGCCCGCACAGCTGGCTGTTCAAACCCCAAACCCCTTCTGTGCCCCCGCAGCCAGGAGCTTTCCCAGGTAGTTGTAGCTGCGCCCTGCCCCAAGGACACAGCCCCCCGTCCCCCAACTCCCGAGAGCCTCAACTTCCAGCTTTGCCTGGAGCTGCTGACCCCTCTCCAGATCATGCACACCCCAGCTTCTGTGCGGTGATCAGATGGATTCCCCGGATATCAGCTGCCTCTCAGCCTGGTGCTGTGGAGCTAGAGGAATGCTGGTTTTCTGGTTGTGGCTCCTCCCAGCCTGGTATTTTATTTATTGATTTCATTATTATTATTATTATTTTCTTTTTTTTTTTTAATTTCTTTGAGGCGGAGTCTCGCTCTGTCACCAAGGCGGAGTGCAGTGGCGACATCTCAGCTCACTGCAACCTCCACCTCCCGGGTCCAAGTGATTCTCCTGCCTCAGCATCCTGAGTAGCTGGGATTACAGGTGCCCGCCACCAAGCCCGGCTAATTTTTTTTTTTTTTTGTAGAGACAGGGTTTTGCCATGTTGGCCAGGCTAGTCTCGAATTCCTGACCTCAGGTGATCCACCTGCCTCAGCCTCCCAAAGTGCTGGGATTACAGGCATGAGCCACAGCGCCCAGCCCCATTATTATTTTTTTGAGACAGGATCTGGCTCTGTCGCCTAGGCTGGAGTGCAGTGGCATGATCACGGCTCACTGCAACCTCTGCTTCCCCGGCTCAGGTGATCCTCCCACCTCAGCCTCCCGAGTAGCTGGGGTTATAGGCGTGAGCCACCACACCCAGCTTATGTATATGTGTGTATATATATGTGTGTATATACATGTATATATGTGTATATATGTGTGTATATGTGTGTGTGTGTGTGTGTGTATATATATATATATATTTTTTTTTTTTTTTTTGTAGAGACAGTGTTTCCCGGCGTTGCCCAGGCTGGTCTGAAACTCCTGGACTCAAGCAATCAACCCACTTCGGCCTCCCAAAGTGTTGGGATTACAGGTATAAGCCACTGCATCCGACTCATTTTCGATCTCAAGCCTGATATCCCCAGATATTTCCACCCTATGCCTTTCTTCCCCACTGCTATAGTCCACAAAATCCCAACTGTATCCCTAAGTTGCCAGGAAAAATGTTAGCCAGGCCATGACTGGGGAGAGAGCCTTACAGCTCCCCACTAGAGCCCTATTTCCCAGAGATATGGAGCGCTAGGCGTTCAAGCCGCTGGGAAAGCCTTGCTCCACCCTACGCACACATCTTGGGGTCTGACTCCTCCTGTGCCGTCCCTAGGGACCGTAACTCCAGCCTCTCCCACTCCACCACACCCTCAGCTGTGAGCTGGTATTTGCTAGAAGGTAGGGCCAGAAGGCCTGACTGTTTGCTCTGGCATCAGGCCTGTGTTCCCTTTCTCCAGCCCACCCCACCCTACCTTCAAACCACCATGACAGGACGAACCGTTGCCAGCAACTGGGGCCCTCACCTGGCAGGCCCACACACCTGTCAGCACGCCCAGCTGCTCGGCTGCCCCCGTCGCAACTTCTGGGTGCCCCTCCCGGCTCCCACAGAATCACACGCAGTCATTTCACACTCCAGCTGCCTGCCCCGGGGCTTGCGTCCCTCCCCACTATGCTCTCTTTTTGTGCCTGGACAGACAGCTGGTGGCCAGAGTGACATGGTCACAGGCAGGCTATCCAAAGGGCAGGTCTACATTCCCCACCTCCCAGGTGCCGGGAACCAAGAACTCCATGCCTGGCACCTAGACACGGCTTTTGCCACCTCCACTGGACGGGGGTGGGAGAACATACCACCTATGTAGCAGAGGTGTATCTACTCACCTCACCCGAGGGCGCCCGGGTGGGCATGAGGAAACAGAGGTCTTCCCTGGAATGATTTATTTATTTATTTATTTATTATTTTTATGTATTTATTTATTTTGAGACTGAGTCTCGCTCCGCCGCCCAGGTTGGAGTGCAGTGGCATGATCTTGGTTCACTGCAACCTCCGCCTCCCGGGTTAAAGCGATTCTCCTGCCTCAGCCTCCCAAGTAGTTGGGATGACAGGCACCCGCCACCACGCCCAGCTAAGTTTTGTATTTTTAGTAGACATGGGGTTTCACCATGTTGGCCAGGCTAGTCTCACTAATTTTTGTATTTTTAGTACAGATGGGGTTTCACCGTGTTGGCCAGGCATGGTGAAGATAAGGCAACCCACGGTTCCTTTTATTTGCAGTCCTTCTTTGTTCATCCACCTGCCTCAGCCTCTCAAAGTGCGGGGATTACAGGTGTAAGCCACCACGCCCAGCTTTTCTGGAAATATTTAGACACATGGAGAAGAGGGTGTTGCAGGCAGAAAAAACCAGCCTGAGTTGAAGGTGAGAAATCTCAGCCTTCAACCCACTATGTCAGGGATAGTGATTTGATTCCTTAGTGTGGCTGGATCATAAGGAGCAAGAGTGCAAGGACCAGGAGGGTAGATTAGAGAGACAGGGCTAGGACACTGAGAACCTCAGTTGTCTATGTTATGTCCCGGGGTTTGTACTGAAAGCTTTTTAAGAAACGAAGAGATGGCGCCAGGTTGGCCTGTTAGAAAAGTCCCCCATAGAAGCTGGTATGAAGACGAGATTAAAGGAGACAGCGATGGCTGAAAGGACCATGGAGTGGGGTGGTCAGGGCCATGCCCCAGCACCCTGATTTCCCTCAGGCCTCCCCAGGAGAGAGGCCTCTAAGCCTTGTAGGGAAATATCTGATTAGAGCCACTGACTTGAACATTCACCATATGCTAAGCTTGTTTCACAAATCACCCCCATTTAATCCTCACAGTAACCCTGGAGGGGGATTTTATCATCCCCATTCAGAGCTGGCTTCATGGGCATGCAACCTGGACAGGTCAGCAGTTGTTAGAAGGACCGTCTGCTTGAGTTTTGTTGTTGTGGTTGTTTTTAGAGATGGGAGTCTCACTATGTTGCCCAGGCTGGATTCCAACTTCTGGACTCACATGCTCCTCTTACCTCTGCCTCCTGAGTGGCTGGGACCATGGGAATACACCATCACGCCCGGCCCCCACTTGGTCTAATGCTCTGCAACCACCATCTTGACATTCTGTTTTGTTTGTTTGTTTTTTTGAGATGGAGTCTCGCTCTGTTGCACAGGCTGGAGAGCAGTGGCATGATCTCGGCTCACTGCAAGCTCTGCCTCCCGGGTTCAAACGATTCTCCTCCCTCAGCCTCCCGAGTAGCTAGGATTACAGGTGCCCACCACCATGCCCGGCTAATTTTTGTATTTTTAGTAGAGACGAGGTTTTTCCATGTTGGTCAGGCTGGTCTCGAACTCCCGACCTCAGGACATCTGCCCCGCCTCAGCCTCCCAAAGTGTTGGGATTACAGGCGTGAGCCACCACGCCTGGCCCTTTGAAATTCTTAATATGGTAATTTTCTCTTTGAACTTGTGCTTTCTAAGTGAAGCCCAATGGGGAAATGAGGATGCTGTGAGCCAAGGAGACCCGTTTAATACGCCATCTCTTTCCCACAAAGTGTTCACTGTGCCCCGTGGGCATGGAATTCTGGTGGACTCATGATGGCTGGGAGTTGAGTGGACTCGAATCAAGTCTAGGGTGAATGTGTTTTGTCTGCAACTGCGTAAGTGGGGAGCTGACAGCCGAGAAGCCCGGCTTTCCATTTGAACCTGAATTTGCCTCATGCAGAAAGAAGACAGTAGTGTTCTGAGAAACACGAAAGGTCGGGGTCTCTATCATATCATTTCTTACTCACATTACTTCCCTGTGTTCAACAACCACTCGCGTTCAACATGATGACACAGAAGGAAAGGAAAAGATAAGGCAGCCTACAGTTCCTTTTCTTTCCAGCCCTTCTTTACTCATCAGTAAAGCAAAGGCAGAGGGTTGGTAGCGTGTATTCACATTGACAAGTGAAATGGAAACAGCTGAATTTGTGTTGTACCGCATTTTCCTGTTCTGGTCGGAACAAAATGTATGTGCATGTACAAGCTACACACTAAGACGTGGTAATTTTAGTGATTGCACATATGAGTTAAATGCTCTTCGTTATGCATTTAAAACTGGCATTGCACAAAGTAAAGATAAATGATAAAATTTCATGCAAATAATTAAAATGTTTAATTCTCCTTTTCTTAGAAAATTAATTTGTAGGCTGGGTGCCGTGGCTTTGCCTGTAATCCCAGAACTTTGGGAGGCCGAGGTGAGTGGATCACCTCAAGTCAGGAGTTCAAGACCAGCCTGGCCAACGTGGTGAAACCCCATCTCTACCAAAAAGATAAAAAATTAGCCGGGCCTGGTGGCAGGCGCCTGTAGTCCCAGCTACTCAGGAGGCTGAGGGAGAAGAATTGCTTGAACCTGGGAGGCGGAGGTTGCAATGAGCCAAGATCATGCCACTGCACTGCAGCCTGGGCAACAAAGTAAGCCTGCCCCAAAAAAAAAAAAAAAAAAAAATGGCTGGGCGCAGTGGCTCAAGCCTGTAATGCCAGCACTTTGGGAGGCCGAGACGGGCGGATCACGAGGTCAGGAGATCAAGACCATCCTGGCTAAGACGGTGAAATCCTGTCTCTACTAAAAAATACACAAAATTAGCCAGGCGAGGTGGCGGGTGCTTGTAGTCCCAGCTACTCGGGAGGCTGAGGCAGGAGAATGGCATAAACCTGGGAGGTGGAGCTTGCAGTGAGCTGAGATCCGGCCACTGCACTCCAGCCTGGGCGACAGAGTGAGACTCCGTCTCAAAAAAAAAAAAAAAAGAAAGAAAGAAAGAAAAGAAAAAGAAAAAAAGAAAATTAAATTGTAGCTTTTTCAAAAGCACCATGACAAGTTGAGAGAGACTGCACAAGAAAGGAAAAGCTTTATATTTTAGTGCCTTTAATGAGACTTTTTCCCGTTTTTAATTTAATTTAATTTTTAAAATTCTTTTGAGATGGGGTCTCACTGTGTTGCCTAGCAGGAATGCAGTGGTGCGATCGTGGTTCACTGCAGCTTCGAACTGCTGGGCTCGAGCCATCCTCTTGCTTCAGCCTCCATAGTAGCTGGGCCTGTAGGTGCGCATCACCAAGCCTGGCCAATTATTTTTTAAACTTTTTTGTAGAGGCAGGGTCTTACTTTGTTGCCCAGGCTGGTCTCAAACTCCTGGATGCGCTCCCAGGATGCTCCCACCTCAAGCTCTCAAAGTGCTGGGATTACAGACATGAGCCACTGCACCTGGCCCCTCTGTTTTTTCAACTAAGGGTCCTCATTTTCGTTTTGCACTGGGCTCCACAAATTCCCTAGCCAGTCCTCTTTCCATTTTACAGATAAGAGCCTGAGAGGCTCAGAGAGCCTAGGGCACTTGCCCAGCAGCGTTCAGCTGGCATTAAAACCTGATCTGACCCCAAAACACAGGCTCCTAAGCAATCCCTAGCCTGCCTGTTGGGTCTGTCCCAAAACACAAGGTCAGTGCAGCTTTCACTGGGCAGAGGATGTCCTACATGCTCCATCCCCTTGCTTCTGCCTGTCACTGCTCGAACTCAGGCCCATCTTCTCTCTCAAGCTATACCTTTCCAACAGCCCGCTTCCTGGCCTTCCTGTCTCCAGACTTACTTCTGGTATAGCAAGATTGCTTCACGGAGATGGTGCTTTCATTACTTCATTCCTCTCCTCAAGAACCTTCCTTGGCTCCCTAGTACTGGCAGGATCAAGTCCAGACTCTCCAACACAGCAATCAAATCCCTTTAGCCACCGGCCCCTAGCCAAGGCAAACCTATCTCTTCCAGATTCACTGGCCTTGTACATCCTAGCGTCACCCCTTGGTTTATGCAGTTCCTCTGGCCTAGATTGCTCTTCCGGCTCCTCTCCCTAAAATCTGGAAACTCATTTCATTGCCTACTCCAACCCTGGGTATTCACTGTCTTCCCTGCACGCTTGATTGACTCTGAATGAGACCCCTGAGGAGGCCCCCAGAGATGAAGGTCTGCCTCCTCATTGTACACAAGGGGAAACTGAGGCCCAGGGAAAGGAAAGGACTCAAGCAGACTCAGCCAGGGAGGCTGAGGGAGAGAGCTTCAGCTGGAACCCTCGGCCCAGGCATGTGCTGCTCTTTGCATGTTGATGGCTTTCCTGGACGCACAAAGGCGTCTGAGTCCTCTGGGTCCTTTGGCTCCTGGGTCCTCTGCTGGGCTAGGACCAGGACAGTCTCCTCAAAAGCCAGGGACTGACCTTAGGGCAGTCTCGCCTCAGGGGGTTCTAACCCTGCCCTGAGGAAGAGTCTTGGCTCCAGAAAAGTGAAGTATGAGTTTGAGCCACTGTTCAGGAGGTAAGTTCTGGGCTGAAGTTTGGGAGGGCTCGGGAGGAGGGTGGAGCAGCAGGAGGCCTGGGCTCTGCCCCGTGCTTACCCTAGCTTAATTCCTTCAAAAATATTTCTTAGTTGGGAACGGTGGCTCACACCTGTAATCTCAGCCGAGGTGAGCGGATCACCTGAGGTCAGGAGATCGAGACCAGCCTGGCCAACATGACGAAACCCCGTCTCTACTAAAAATACAAAAATTAGTCGGGCGTGGTGGCAGGCGCCTGTAATCCCAGCTACTTGGGAGGCTGAGGCAGGAGAATCGCTGGAACCTGGGAGGAGAAGGTTTCAGTGAGCCAAGATCACACTATTGCACTCTAGCCTGGGTGACAAGAGCAAAACTCCATTTCAAAAAAAAAAAAAAAAAAAAATTATCGGTTGGGTATGGTGGCCTGCACCTGTCATCCCAGCACTTTGGGAGGCCAAGGTGGGAAGACCACTTGAGGCCAGGAGTTTGAGACCACCCTGGGCAACATAGGAGACCCCCATCTCTACAAAAAAGTTTAAAAAATTAGCCGGGTATGGTAGCCTGTGGTCCCAGCTACTCAGGAGGCTGAGGTGGGAGGACTGCTTGAGCCCAGGAGGTCAAGCTGTGAACCATGATCATGCCACTGCACTCCACCCTGGGCGACAGAGCAAGACCCCATCTCTAAATAAATAAATAAATAAATAAAATTTTGAAGGACCCAGCATGCCCCAGGCACGACACCAGACCCTGAAGAGATGGTCCTTGTTCTCCCCGTGCCAACACCTGAGAAAGCAGCAAGCCGTTCATCGCAGATAACCACACACAGCAACAGATCACAGCGTGGTCAGAGGTACCTTGAGAACATGACAGGTGGTGGAGGGTGAATGTCTCCCAGTCAGGGAGATCGGGAGGCTTTTGGAAGAAGGGATACTTCTGAAATCTGAAGGCGCAGGGGAGGGAACAGTGTTCCAGGCTGAGGCAACAGACTCTGCAAGGTCGACCTGGCCGTGAGGTCTTAGAGGTGCCTGCCTGCCTCTGGGCCTGAGCCCCCTGTCCATCACGTCAGTGGTGACAGGGGAAGTGGCGGGGGCAGCATCCTTCCCCAGAGAGGACAGAAAACAGTGGCGGGGTGGCCCTGCTGCTGCCCCACTTTGGTTTGTAAATTGGTTTGAGTCAAAATGCAAACAGGCTTGCAGGCTTGGGAACCTCACCTTGCTCTTCTTCAGGGTCACCTGGGCCTGGTGAGCAGGTGTCCCCGGTGTTCTAAAGACCTGCTGCTGAGCAGCGAGTCACCCATTTGTCTGTCTTATCTGATGTCATCTGAGCATCGGGTCTGCTGTTTTACGCCCCCACCCCCGCTCCCTATTTGACAGCCTTCCCTCAGGGGAGGGGCAGGGGAGGACCTTGGCTCCCAGCTGTTCAGGGTGGGTGACACCCCCCTATTATCTTGCCCCCACCCCAAGTTATTTCGTTGTCGCCTTTTGGGCTTTGGGAGCCCTGTGTGAGTCTCTGATGCACCCCGTCAGTCCTCCTGGGCCTAGACCCCCATGGCCTGGAGCCACCTCCCGCCTGGCTCCTCCAGCCTCTCTGTGCTCTGCGATGGGTCCTCCTAGGAGCCCTGAGACTCCCACCCTCCCACCTCATCAGCTCTGCCCTCACAGCCACCGTCCAGCCCTCAAGGCTTTCCCACCAGGTCCCGACTTCACCCTCACCACTTCCTTCCTCCCATGAGACCCGCACTGAGCCACATCCAGACCCTGCACACAGTAGGGGCCACACTGAGCCACATCCAGCCCCTGCACACAGTAGGGGCCACACTGAGCCACATCCAGCCCCTGCACACAGTAGGGGCCACACTGA
>NC_045449.1:3760460-3779147 GCF_002776525.5 Piliocolobus tephrosceles
CTGCACACAGCAGGGCGTCCACACTGAGCCACATCCAGCCCCTGCACCCAGTAGGGTCCACTCTGAGCCACATCCGGCCCCTGCACACAGTAGGGTCCACTCTGAGCCACATCCGGCCCCTGCACACAGTAGGGGCCCACACTGAGCCACATCCAGCTCCTGCACACAGTAGGAAGTTTCTAGCTCTGAGTCTTTGCCCATGCCCTTCTATCTGCTCGTAACACCTCTCCATCTCTCAGCTGGCTAATTCCTACCCATCCTAAAGGCCTGTAAGCCCCCGAATCCCTGAGGCCAATAGGGCTCCCTCCTCCTCCCTCCCGTGACCCGCCGAGCAGGTGCACCCGGTCCTGTGGGTGTTCACTGTCTGCCCTGCTCCCTTGTCTAGCAGCCACTTCACCTGACTCCACGCCGCTCCCGGAGCTGTGGGGGTGTTTGTGGAATGACTCAGTTGGGTGGGAACGCTCTGGAGCCTCTTTCTGGGAGTGGAGTACACTCTGGCCTTCTGGGGCCTGGGGAAGTGGGGATGTGTGGTCAGCAGGATTGAGCAGGCACCCAGGGCCCCCAGCCAGCCCAGGACACCCGCACCATTGCATTTTGGCCTAAGGGGACCCACCTCCTGCCCTCTCGCGTCCACCTCTACAGGAACACCCTGCACAGAGCGGGGCTGGGGACCCGGGGCCAGGCAGCTCACTCCTCCGCTCCTGAGGCAACTTCCTGTCCTCTCCCCGTTATCTCCCCAGGCAGACCGAGGAGAGGAAGCTCCTGCAGAGCAGCGGCAGACGGAGACTGCTCCTGGGCCTCAGGAAGAGGGGGGAGCCTTGTGAGGGTAGGCCTACTCCTTCGGGGCCTGCCTTCTCCCTCTGCTGCTCGCAGTCCTCCCCAGGCAGCCCCGCTGCGACCCTCCTGCTCGGGTGCCTTCGGTGACTCCCTCTGTCACCCTAGTTCAGATCAGTTCCGCAGCTTGGCCTTAAGGCCATCTTGCCAGGCTCATCTCACGCCCCTGCTCCCACATCCACCCCCAGCACCTTAGAGTTCCTCCCATTGACCTATTTTGCTCTATACTGCTCCCAGCCCTTTTCCGTGTCTGCTGTTACCCATCCTGGAAACATGTTCTTCTCATCTGTACGTGTCTAAACCCTCAGCATTCTTCAAAGTCAAGCTTCAGTGCTGCCCTCTCCAAGAAGTCCCCCTGGATCTCTCTGGAGCCAGTGGCCTGTGCTTCCCAAGCAGCCAGCCCAGCGGCATGTGTGCTCCTAATTCTGATCCACAGCACCCACACTGTGTGTCTGTCCGGAACAGGCGCTGCATTCAAGTCATCATGAGGCCTCTACAGTCCAGCCCAGTGCACGAAGGTCATTGTAACGTTGCTGTCTAGGGTGGGGATGTCCTGGGGCAGAAGCCATGGCGTCTGTGACACTCACTGCTGAATCTCAGCTCCTGGCACCCGGTCTGGCATTTACTGGACTCTCAAAGATATTGATTGGTTTAATGAAGGCAGTTCTAGCCAATGCAATAAGACAAGAAAAAGAAGCGAGGTGCAAATAAATACTAGAAAGGGAAAGAATAGATGAACATACCCACATCCATAAGTGTGCGCCATCCTCTCCATGAGATACATCAGGCAGCACCCCATTGTATGGGCAGGGGTTTGTGTGTGTGTGTGTGTGTTTGTGTTTGTTCTTTTTTTTTTTTTTTTTTTTTTTTGAGATGGAGTTTTGCAGTTTTGCTCTGTCACCCAGACTGGAGTGCAGTGGTGCAATCTCGGCTCACTGCAACCTCTGCCTCCCGGGTTCAAGCAATTCTCCTGCTTCAACCTCCCGAACAGCTGGGATTACAGGCACCCACCACCATGCCTGGCCAATTTTTGTTTGTTTGTTTGTTTGTTTGTTTGTTTGTTTGTTTTGAAATGGAGTCTTGCTCTGTCGCCCAGGCTGGAGGGCAGTGGCGCAATCTCTGCTCACTGCAACCTCCGCCTCTCGGGTTCACGCCATTCTCCTGCCTCAGCCTCCTGAGTAACTGGGACTACAGGCGCCCGCCACCTTGCCCAGCTAATTTTTTGTATTTTTAGTAGAGACAGGGTTTCACCATGTTAGCCAGGATGGTATCGATCTCCTGACCTCGTGATCTGCCCGTGTCGGCCTCCCAAAGTGCTGGGATTACAGGCGTGAGCCACTGTGCCCAGCCTCTTTTTTTTTTTTTTTTTTTGAGACATTCTCCCTCTCTCTCTCTGTCTTCTAGGCTGGAATGCAGTGGCATGATCTCGGCTCACTGCAGCCTCCGCCTCCTGGGTTCAAGCGATTCCCTTCCCTCAGCCTCCCAAGTAGCTGGGATTACAGGTGCATGCCACCATGCCCAGCCAATTTTTGTATTTTTGGTAGAGACAGGGTTTCACCATGTTGGCCAGGCTGGTTTCGAACTCCTGACCTCAGGTGATCCACCCGCCTCCGCCTCCCAAAGTGCTGGGATGACAGGTGTGAGCCACCGTGCCCGGACACGGACAGGGGTTTAAGTCTCAGAGAGGAGCTGGGATTTGCTGATGCCACACAGTGGGTTGGGCTCTCCCCGGCTCTGTGCTACCTTCTTTGCTGCCACAATGTCAGGCACAAATACACAGTGCCAGTCTTGTGCTGCACCTACCAGCACCTTGGCAGTGAGGCCAGAGGCTCTGCTGGCAGGGAGAGGGCTCCAGTTGTCCCAGCCCACGCCTGACCAGTCTGCCTGCAGGCCTCAGTTGGAAGTGGGTTGTTAGTGCATAAAACACAGCACCCCATTTGCCTTGTAAATTATTATACCCCAAGGAGCTTCTAAGCCTTAAGGCACAACTGGAAAAGGCATTTTGAGATCTGGGACTTGCTCCCTGGTATGGGGAAGAGGCTGTTGGCTTGGGGGTGCCTGAGGGCAAGTGGTCAGGCCCCGAACCTGCAGGGCCAGCCTGACTCCTGTGTGCAGGGGTTGTGGGGTGGGGCTGCTGGTTCACCACAGAGGGTGCTCCCAGGCCTGGGGCTGGGTGAGGGTGGCTGGGCAAGTCCTCAAGCTGGGCCGGGTTCTCCCGGGCACCACCCTGGCTGTGGGAGTCTGGGAACATCCCTTTCCCCCTGAACACAGGGTTGCTGTAAGGTGGGTGTGGGACAGGTCTGGAGGTCGCAGGGTCCCTGGCCGCGAGGATGAAGCGGCAGGAGTCCGGGGCCCTGGCCTTGGCTCTCAGGCTCTGCAGGCAGCGTTCCCTGCCCCCACTGCCTGTAGTGCCGGTTTCCATAACAACCCCGGACTGTTCTTGACCCCTGGGGCTCAGCTGTCCCGACTCTTCCTCCTCAGTGCCCTCTGGGTCTTCTCGTTCGGCAGCGCCAGGTCTCCGCCCTGGTGTTCCCTGCGTGGGCAGCCAGCCCAGCTCCCTGGGGATATCCTGTCATTGTGGCCCAGAGCCGAGGCCCGGCGTCTTCCAGGTCGGGCCGAAGTGCTCTGGGTTCTTTCCAGGTCCCCAGGTGGGGCCCGGGAGCTCAGAGAGGTGGGGGAAGTTGGCAGCGGCACCCAGGTCCCCAGCGTGGCAGGGCTGGGCACTGTGTCCAAGCCACCTGACGCCTGGGCTGCAGCCAACCTCTGTGGCAGATGCACAGGCGGGGCTCTCGGATCCATAGCTGGCCCTGGAGGTGACCTTGGCATGCCCTCTATCTCTCTACGCTGCCTGCCTGAAGCCATAACTGACGACACACCCAGCCCAGGCCCGGTGGACCCAGGGGATCTGCAGGGCAGGTGAGTGTGGTTGTCCCCAGAGTGGCTGTTGGGTGCTGAGAGTGGCTGGGCCTCAAGCTGCAGTCTGGACACAGCGGGGGCGCTGGCTGGGAGGGAGCTTCGGTTGGGCTGCGTCCCCTGGCTTCCAACAACCGGACTCCAGGAAAATGTTCAAATTTGCAAGTTGGCGTACACGGGTCTTTAATTCCCTGGACTCACACCCCTCATTTGCATACCCAAATCAGCCGGGTCAGCCCACCCCAAAAGCAGCACTTCCAAAGGCAGCTGCAGGGGCAGAGGGAAGGATGGGATCAGGAGGGGGTCTGCCCTTGGCCCTTGCTCTCCGCTGTGAGGGTGTCAAGTAACCATGGTTCACACGAACTGCATCCTGGCTGATGGAGGCTGGGGCTAAGTGCGTTGCTTCATCCTCAGAAGCAGCCTTAGAGAGGTGCTATCACACCCAATGAAACGGGGGCCACATGACCAATACGTGGGAGAGCAGAGATTTCCTGCAGGTCATGTGGCCCCAGAGCCCAGGCTCGTAACCTTTGTGCTGGACAGAAAGAGTCCTGGAGTTTTTGTCCCTGGTCCCCAGGCAGTGCAAGTTCTGACTCAAAGCCCTGGCTCCTAAGCACTGAGTTAGACAGCCCTGAGGATGGGCCCAGAACCTCTTTGGCCCCCAACATGCCCTCAGTACCCTCTCAAAGGTCCCCAAGGTACCTGCCAGTCACCCTTGACTAGGTTAAGGACTCCATCTGAGAAATCAGTTGGCTTCAGTCTTAGCTCTACTGTGTGACCTTAGAGGAGTGGCTCCACCTCTCTGAACCTCAGTTTTCTCATGGTAAAATGGGAAGTACAGTGGTCCCAGTCCTACAGGGTCATTATGAGTGCCACCTGAGACGGTGGACATAGAGGCCAGGTACTGTAGGCTCACACCTGTAATCCCAGCAATTTGGGAGGCTGAGGCAGGCAGATCACCTGAGGTCAGGAGTTGGAGACCACCCTGGCCAACATGGTGAAACCTTGTCTCTACTAAAAATACAACAAATATTAGCCAGCCATGGTGGTGGGCATCTGCAATCCCAGCTACTCAGGAGGCTGAGGCAGGAGAATCGTTTGAACCTGGGAGTCGGAGGTTGCAGTAAGATGAGATCATGCCACTGCACTCCAGCCTGGGTGACAGAGCAAGACTCCATCTCCAATTTAAAAAAATAAAAGACAGTGGACATAGAGTGGCCAGCATGGGCCCACTGGGCTGCTGATTCTCACAGTGCCCACCTTTTTCTTGCATCCACTTCCAGGGACCCAGCCCGGTTCGGGCCTCTGTTCCCCAGGACACTCCCGCTCTGATCAGACTGTCTGTGACCTGAGCAGGAAGCTAGCCAAAGGCAATACCCACCCAGATCCTGGAGGCAAGAAGCCAACAGGCGGGAACAAAGAATTTTCCATGGCTCCACTGTTAATGAGGAACTGACACTCTCCAGGGCCTCAATTGGTCTTTCACCCTCCTCTGCTTCCCCAAATTTCCATCATTGGTGATATTTACATTGGAATTATGCCCAGGACTTCAGGAACCCAGCATGGGTAAGTGGAAAACAATACAAAAGAAAAGAGGCGTATTTTTAAAGGCAGTGTTGGCAAGTTTAAACTCTTGGTTTTAAAGCGTATTACAAAGCAGCGAGCATCAAAACCAAATGGTTATGTGTTTAAATCAATTCAGCAGGGCTTCTGTCCATTGCAAGGCACTGCTGAAGTGCAAAGATGAAGATGATGATGAAAATGAAGAGAGGGGCCGGGTGCGGTGGCTCAAGCCTGTAATCCCAGCACTTTTGGAGGCCGAGACGGGCGGATCACGAGGTCAGGAGATCGAGACCATCCTGGCTAACACGGTGAAACCCCGTCTCTACTAAAAAATACAAAAAACTAGCTGGGCGAGGTGGCGGACGCTTGTAGTCCCAGCTACTTGGGAGGCTGAGGCAGGAGAATGGCATAAACCTGGGAGGCGGAGCTTGCAATGAGCTGAGATCCGGCCACTGCACTCCAGCCTGGGTGACAGGGCGAGACTCCATCTCAAAAAAAAAAAAAAAAAAAGAAAGAAAATGAAGAGAGGGAAGAATCTCTCTTCCCTCAAGAGATTCACAGTCTGGGGTGGTATATAAGCAGCAGGTATGTAGGCATATGTGGTAGCTAAGAGCACTCTCTATGGGGACAGATCTAGGATGAGATCCTTGCCAGTTACGAGCTGTGTGATCTTGGGCAAGTTATGAAATATCTGTGAGTCTCAGTTTCATCATCTGTAAAATGGAAAGAATAATAGGCCCCACCTCAGTGGGCTTTGTGAATTTGAGAAGATGCATGGCAGCAGTAGTTGGCTACCTAACAGAGATGACAGCCCTTTTGCTAATGGAAGCCTGAGTTTGCGCCAGGTAGCAAAAGTGCCAGGTCCGGTGCATGAATCATGAGTGGGCTAAGCCATTGAGAGTGATGCCCTACTCTTTGCTGGATACTGGCTTTCCCAGCTTCCCTGGTGGCTAAGGGTGGTCACATGACCCACCTCTGGCCAATGAGTTATAAGAGGAAGTCTGAGGGGCTTCCTGAATAAAATGCAGAGGAGGAAGCCTTTGCTTTCCCTACTTCCTGCCTGTGATGAGCTTATGATGCTGGAATTGCAGCAGCTGTTTTGTGCCCATGAGGCCTCCAGCTTGAGGATATAAAACCCTTACAATGAGGATGGCTGAGCAGGAGGATGGGGGCATTGCTGAGCTGCAGAATAGCCCGAGATTACTGACTTCCAGACTTCTTGTTCTGAGAGATTATCTCTTTTTTTTTTTTTGATACAGGGTCTCACTCTGTCTCCTAGGCTGCAGTACAGTGGCACAATCTTGGCTCACTGCAACCTACACCTCCTGGCCTCTGCCTCCCAAAGTGCTGTGATTACAGGCATGAGCTCCTGTGCGTAGCCGAGAGATGATCTTAAAAGCCTTTATTGACTGGGCACGGTGGCTCACACCTGTAATCCCAGCACTTTGGGAGGACGAGGCAGGTGAATCATGAAGTCAGGAGTTCGAGACCAGCCTGGCCAATATGGTGAAACCCCATCTCTACTAAAAATACAAAAAATTAGCCAGGCGTGGTGGCGGGCGCCTGTAGTCCTGGCTACTCGGGAGACTGAGGCAGGAGAATCGCTTGAACCCGCAAGGTGGAGGTTTCAGTGAGCTGAGATCGTACCACCGCACTCCAGCCCAGGTGACAGAGTGAGACTCCGTCTCAAAAAAAAAAAAGACTTTATTATTCAAAGCAATTGGGTTCTGGGTGGTCTGCTCCTTCCAGCTGAATGCACCCGAGTGCTATAGGCCCTTGGCACCACGCTTGGCACTTGGGAAATGCTCACTAAATGCCAGCCTTGCATCACAGAGAGGTCTCGGCATAGTCGCCTTTATCTCTATGCTAAGTAGGCAGAGAGGAAGTGAGGAGGGAAGAGTCTGAGGTGTGGGTGACTCCACCTGCTGTCTCACTCTGTGGGTGGGTGTGATGGAGCCGTGGTTCTGCTGTGCCTTCATCCCTCAGGACTTCGGAGGGTAGAGATGGCTTTGGGCGTAGGATCTACTGGGGGGAAACCAAAACCTGCCAGGCCCAGCGAGGCTGGTGCAACCGACAGGTGCCGGCATCATGCCCCTACCTCTTCCTGGAGATTTCACGGCTAATTCTGCGCATTCCCAGGCCTCATGCTCTGACTCGGGAATGGTGGAAGGAACACAGCTTGGTGTCGTGTTTGAGTCAGAATTGCCAGAGGTGCTCATTACCTCAGCTGGATGGAGCAGCTGAAGGAGAGCTGGCAGATGGAGGGGCTGACCCCACGCCAGACGTTTCTCACCGAGAACAAAGAAAGGAAAAGGGAGCAGCACAGCTCACTCACAGCCTCGGTGATTAGCTAGTCTTCATTCATGAACGAACGCCGTTTGTTCCAAGGGACCCTCCTGTGACTTTGTTCAGTGTTCTAGCCCAGAGTTAACACAGGCTTGGGAGGGAGACGGCGTCCCAGGAGCTGGCAGCATTCATACGAAATGTCAGTGGAGGTCGGGCGCTGTGGCTCACGCCTGGAATCCTAGCACTTTGGGAGGAGAGGCGGGTGGATCACAAGGTCAGCAGTTCAAGACCAGCCTGGCCGAGATGGTGAAACCCCGTCTGTACTAAAAATACAAAAATTAGCCGAGTTTGGTGGCGGGTGCCTGTAATCCCAGCTACTCAGGAGTCTGAGGCAGGAACTTACAGTCAAGGATGGAACTCACCGAGAGGAACACACTTGAGGTCTCGGCCCCTAAACCTTTCTTTTTAGCTTCCTGGGTTGCAAATATTCCGTACTTGTGTGTGTGTGTGTGTGTGTGTGTGTGTGTGTGTGTGTGTGTTTAGTTGTTTGTTTGTTTTTTTCAAGGAGATAGAGCTGGGTAGAGATGGAAGTCAGGAGCACAGGCCCTGCTCTCCATTCGCCTACCTGAACAACGGGAATAAAGCCGGACTCCACTTACCCTGGTGTTGCGTGGTTTCGTGGGCCGAGGCGCTCAGCCCTGAGCACAGAGCCTGTTGGTGAAAAACGCATCGCTCCAGGCGTCCTAAGTGCCTGCAATGCAGCTCTGCCCTCATGTAGTGAAAGGCACCGGGGAGCGCAGATGAGGAATGGGAGGGCCTTGAGCCGTCTCGCCCTGTCTGTGAGGTGCTAATGGACCAGTGTGCAATGCATCAGACATCTCACAAGACAGAGAGAGGAATCGCCCAATCCATCACCCTGGAGAGCTGTCAGGAAGGAGTGTGGCTCTGCCCCTCACCCTGTGAATGACACAAGGGTAGATTCCAGGGTGTTTGACCTGGAAAGGACTTCTGAGTCACTTCCTCTAACCTCCTCCTTGTGCAGGTGGGAGATGAGGCCTGGGGAGGCTGGAGGGCTTCCCAAGGTGACACGCGGGGCCATGCAGAGAGAAGACTCAGCGTTGAAGAGATGGGGAGTGCTGTCAGGAAGGAGGCCAGCGAGGGCAAGCGAAAACAACACACCTCGTGCAACATTTTCTACAGGAAGTACCCAGGGAAAAGCCACAGCGCAGGGACCACGTGGGTCGGGGGTGCTGCTGTGGCAGCCACACTCTTGCTTACCTACGGTGACACCGGGACCTGGCACCAGTTCAGCCAGCTCCCACAACGGAGGAGCAACCTGGACCCCAGATGCTCCGGCCAGCGGCTGCGGCTCCGGCTGGGAAAGGATCTCCCATTCAGTGAAAGAAATGGACAGGCCGGGCGCGGTGGCTCACGCCTGGAATCCCAGTACTTTGGGAAGCCGAAGTGGGTGGATCACATGAATGCAGCAGTTCAAGACCATCCTGGGTCACATAGTGAGACCCCATCTCTACAAAAACAAAAACAAAACAAAAATTAGCTCGATGTGTTCGCATCTACCCGAAATCTCAGCTACTTGGGAGGCCGAGGCGAGAGGATCACCTGAGCCTGGGCAGCTCGAGGCTGTAGTGAGCTATGATAGCACCAGCCTGGGCCATAGAATGTGACCCTATCTCAAAACAAAATGAAAACAAAAACAAAGAAACAAAACCAGAAGTGTAAATGTATATAGCTGGGGATGCCCTTAGATGCCTATTAAACTAACAGAAGGTAAATGGATATAATAAAATCCAGACCTGTAGGGCTGGGAGGAAAAAAGACCAGTCATCTCTTGGACACACTCATTAAGAGATGGCCTTGTCTTACTGGAAATCAATCTGGCCCCACGTAACATGCTCGACGCCCTTCGAGCTGGTCCTTCTTGAATTCCTTTTCTTTTTGAGACGGAGTCTCGCTCTGTCGCCCAGGCTGGAGTGCAGTGGCGCGATCTCCGCTCACTGCAAGCTCCGCCTCCTGGGTTCACGCCATTCTCCTGCCCCAGCCTCCCGAGTAGCTGGGACTACAGGCACCCGCGACCACGCCTGGCTAATTTTTGTATTTTTAGTAGAGATGGGGTTTCACTGTGTTGGCCAGGCTGGTCTCAAACTCCTGACCTCTAGTGATCCACCCACCTCAGCCTCCCAAAGTGCTGGGATTACAGACGTGAGCCACTGCACCTGGCTGAGCTGGTCCTTCTAACCTGAGACAGTACAAACTGTCTGCCCCTCCCTCCTCCTTCCTGCCTCTTCCCGCTTCACTCCCCGACCCTGGTCAACAAAGCCAATGTCTGCTGCCCAGATGGTGTTGGAGCAGTTTCCCCAGCCCTGATCCCAGGCCTGGTCTGCTCTGGAGCTTTCCCTCCGACCCAGGGCCCAGCCCAGATCTCAGTAAAGACGCATCACAGCACTTTGGGAGGTGGAGGGAGACGGATTGTCTGAGCTCAGGAATTTAAGATCAGCCTGGGCAACATAGTGAAACCCTGTCTCTACTGAAATACAAAACAAAGTAGCCAGGTATGGCAGCGTGCACCTGTCGTCCCAGCTACTCAGGAGGCTGAGGCAGGAGAACTGTTTGAACCTGGGAGACAGAGGTTGCAGTGAGTTGAGATCGCGCCACTGCACTCCAGCCTGGGTGACAGAGCGAGACTCTGTCTAAAAAAAAAAAAAAAAGAAGACACATTACACAGCCCTGAACTCCAGTCCCAGGATTGAACAGCAAGGCGCTGACCAGAGGCCGAGGGTGGACACCATAGCCCTGCCGACCAGCCCGGGGCATGGCACGAGGACGCACATACCCAGGCAGCCCCGGCCAGCTGGACACGGCCTGGACATCAGGGAGAAAGCTGCTGGGTGCTGCTGCTGCCTCCTCACTGAAGCTAGGCCAGGTCATCGTGGAAACCAAAGAAGCCCCAGAGGCAGACACCCCTGCCTGGGAACCTCCTGTGCTGCCCCCTCCACTTGGGAGAGAAAGGCTCCGTCTGCCCCCTGGCCGGGGAGCCCCTTGCAGGCTGCAGGGCTGGGGTGTGGCTGCTCAAGAACATGCCCTGGCTTGAGCAGGAGGTGGGTGGTTGGGGAGCTCCTGCCGGCTACTGGAGAATGTCCCTAGCCTTAGCTGTGGCCCTTATCAGGGGCAGGGGTGCCTTGGCCCTAAGCAGACATTCATTCCCCCCATCAATCTCTGCGAATCAACCGTGGAATCCTTACGATGGCTTCCCCTAAATGAGGACCTCCCGCATCCTCAACCACACTGCCGGGGACGTGGGGCCAGGCCCTCTGAAGGGCTCACTCAGACCAGCCAGGGGCCACGGGCTTTGGGCTCACCCCACCCCCGTCTGCCTTTGGCAAGTCCTGCCCATCTTTGGAGTGTCTTCTTTTTTGAGGCATCTCTTGCTCCAAGAGAATGAGGAGCACCTGTTCGAGGATGTTCAGACCCCCACCCAGTGCCGGGACAGACACACTATGATCAGACAGACACAGAAGTGGCCCTGGACGCTCCTTCTAGCCAGCTCACCCTCACCTCCCAGCTGTCTGCCCTCCTGCCCCGGGCCTGGCGAGTGGGTTTCTCCCTGGCTGGCACAAGACTGGCCTGGAAGCCAGTAGAACCATTCCAGTGTGCACCCGGGGCCCCAACCCTCTGTACAAATTCCGGCAAACCCCATCCCCTCTCTGGACCTCAGCTTCCTCTCTTGCATGGTGGGGGTGCTGGGGATGTACTGGTGGCACCAGCTGGCCCGTGAGGCTCTCTCCTTCGGTTCCAGAGGCCTGTGGTGGCTCACATTGTTTTATGGGCAACCTTCTTCCCAGAGGAAACTTTCCCCAGAGAATCCGGGAGCTGCTCTGGCCGAGACGGCTACACACAGAGACTCCCAAGTAGACAGAGCCTGCCTTACCAGCTGCGGAACCCTGGCCAGTCCTTGCCCTCTCTGGCCTCGGTGACCCTATTAATACAGCTGGGGCTGGACAAGGAAGGTCTCACCAGCCCTTTGAGTTCACTCACTTCAGGGCCTCAGAACCCCCGCATGCTGCACCCCTGGCCTCCTCATGGGCTGCTGGGACCACCAGAACCTCTGGGGCCACAGCCCCTCCCCTGCTTCCAGCCTCCACGTCTCCACCCAGCCTTCACCCACAGGCCACCAGCAGCTCTCCTAGTTCACCCTCCGCCCTTTGTGTTTACCGAAGGCCTATGGGAGGCCAGCAGGAAGCCGGCCACACTCCTGGGATCTGCCAGAGAAAAAGAAGCTCCTTCAGGTCCAGCAGAGGCAGAGCTTGATGTGGTAGATGAGTCAGGTCTTCTTCCCACTGCAAGGGGCAGAAGTCTGATTCAAATGCGCTGAAGCACAAGGGGAAAATCATCAGCTTATTCCACTGAAAAGTCCAGGGGATGGATGGCTTCAGGAATGGCAGGATCAAGGGCTCACAAGTGACATCTTTAAGAATTCGCCTCTCAGCTGGGTGCAGTGGTTCCTGCCTGTAATCCTAGCACTTTGGGAGGCTGAGGCAGGAGGACTGCTTGAGCCCAGGAGTTCGAGACCAGCTTGGGCAACATAGCAAGACCCCATCTCTACAAAAAAGACAAAAATTAGCCAGGCATGGTGGTGCATGTCTGTAGTCCCAGCTACTCGGGAGGCTGGGGTGGAAGGATCACTTGAGCCCGGGAGGTTGAGGCTGCAGTGAGCTGAAATCTGTTTCCTCTGTGGTAGCTCAGTTTTCAGGAGCTTTCTCTCCTCATGATGGTAACATGGCTGCCAGCAACCACACCCAACATCCCACTTGAGTGTCCCCCCCCCCACCAGGATATTCTCTTTGTCAATGGTTTAATTGAAAGCATTTGATTTGAGGCCGGGCACAGTGGCTCATGCCTGTAATCCCCGCACTTTGGGAGGCTGAGGCGGGTGGATCACCTGAGGTCAGGAGTTCAAGACCAGCCTGGCCAACATGGTGAAACCCCGTCTCTACTATAAATACAAAATTAGCCGAGCGTGGTGGTGCATGCCTATAATCCCAGCAACTTGGGAGGCTGAGGCAGGAGGATTGCTTGAACTGGAGAGGTGGAGGTTGCAGTGAGCCGAGATCACGCCATTGCACTCCAGCCTTAAGAGTGAAACTCTGTCTCACAAACAAACAAACAAACAAACAAGCCTTTGATTTGAGTCTCCTAATGGGCTCTCACAGGATCTGGGTTTTGTGCCCATTTCTAGACCAATCCCTGCAATGCTTGAGTTGGTTACATGGAGTCATGTGGTCTGAAGCCAGTGCACGAGGTCGAGGGAGGAGGGCTCCCCAAAAGACAGTCAAGATGCAGACGTTGGAAGAAGGGGTGCTGAGCAGGCAGGAGCACGGATGGCGACCGCTGCTGGCAGGAAACATGCTGGGTCAGGGAACTCCTTCTAGGGGTATCAAGTGGAGCCCGGCTCTGTATGAGCTGCAGTGAGCTCCAGAGAGGAGTGAAGGAGCCACCGAGTACCTGGTCCCAGGCCAACCCTAAGGGTCAAGTAGCATCCACAGCTGTGGCGGCTGTGGGAGGCGGCTTAGGGCCCAGGGTGTGCGCTGAGTGCACAGCAGCCCAGAGACTCAGCCTCTGGGACGACGAAGGGGCTGGGAGAGGGCCCGTGGCCTCAGCAGACAAGTCCCTCCTGGGTGGCTGGGAGATTCTTAAGGGAAATGCCATTTGATCTGTATTCTTAGAAACAGGAAGTAGCAGCTTCCTGTAAGTAAACTGACCTCATCCCCAAGCCCTGAGACGGTCCCTGGGTCCAACCACTTCCAAAGGGATGTGGCTACCTCTCACTCGGGGAAGCATCATGAGCCAATCCACACTTATTTATTTATTTGAGATGGAGTCTCGCTCTGTCGCCCAGGCTGGAGTGCAGTGGTGTGATCTCAGCTCACTGCCACCTCCACCTCCTGGGTTCAAGAGATTCTCCTGCCTCAGCCCCCCACAAGTAGCTAGGATTACAGGCTTGCGCCATGACGTCTGGCTAATTTTTTGTATTTTTAGTAGAGACGGGGTTTTGCCATGTTGGCCAGGCTGGTCTCGAACTCCTGACCTCAGGTGATCCACCCTCCTTGGCTTCCCAAAGTGCTGGGATTACAGGCGTGAGCCATCGTGCCTAGCTGCTCTGTTTACACTTCTATTCTCAAAGTGAATCATGACCCATTTAAATAAAGGTGTCCTTCATCACAGGTCCTTGGTAAGAGAGTACTGGCTGTGTGTCATACGCTTTATCTCCTGAATCTTCTCTGATTCTGATGCCTCCCATGTGCTAACACCTCCCATGTGCTCATCCCTTCCATGCGCTCATCCCTCCTGTGCGCTCATCCCTCCCCTCTGCTCATCCCTCCCATCTGCTCATCTCTACCATACACTCATCCCTCCCGTGAGCTCATCCCTCCCGTGCACTCATCCCTCCCGCGCGCTCATCCCTCCTGCGTGCTCATCCCCCCGTGCGTTCATCCTTCCCATGTGCTCATCCCTCCCATGCGCTCATCCCTTCCACGTGCTCATCCCCCCATGTGCTCATGCCTTCCATACGCTTATCCCTCCCATGCGCTCATCCCTCCCAAGTCCTAACACCTCCCATGCGCTCATCCCTCCCGTGCGCTCATCCCTCCCGTGCGCTCATCCCTCCCGTGTGCTCATCCCTCCCATGTGCTCATCCCTTCCATGTGCTCATCCCTCCCATGTGCTCATCCCTCCCATGTGCTCATCTCTTCCATGTGCTCATCCCTCCCACGCGCTCATCCCTCCCACGTGCTCATCCCTCCCACGTGCTCATCCCTCCCGTGCGCTCATCCCTCCGGTGCGCTCATCCCTCCCGTGTGCTCATCCCTTCCATGTGCTCATCCCTCCCGTGCGCTCATCCCTCCGGTGCGCTCATCCCTCCCGTGTGCTCATCCCTCCCATGTGCTCATCTCTTCCATGTGCTCATCCCTCCCATGTGCTCATCTCTTCCATGTGCTCATCCCTCCCATGCGCTCATCCCTCCCACGCGCTCATCCCTCCCACGTGCTCATCCCTCCCGTGCGCTCATCCCTCCGGTGCGCTCATCCCTCCGGTGCGCTCATCCCTCCCATGTGCTCATCCCTTCCATGTGCTCATCCCTCCCATGTGTTCATCCCTCCCATGTGCTCATCCCTTCCATGTGCTCATCCCTCCCATGTGTTCATCCCTCCCATGTGCTCATCCCTCCCATGTGCTCATCCCTCCCATGTGTTCATCTCTCCCATGTGCTCATCCCTTCCATGTGCTCACTCCTTCCATGAACTCATGCACTGTGTGCCAACGTCTTCCAGGAGTGAACACCTTCCTGGGGACTATGAAGGGCTTTCACTAAATAGCACAGAGCAAAATTTGGAACTACCTCTACCTTCATCCGGATATTGATGGCTCCTTGCTTTGCCCCTCAGTCAAGGTCAGAGTCTGGAAGGTGAGGGATGAGGACTGTCCCCAAAGCCTCCCCAAAATGATAGTTCAGAAAGAAATTCTTGCTGTTTCTCTAACAGCCTGTCTCACTGGGAGAGCAGGGAGCACAAGATCTATAGCTGGCGGGCCTGGGTGCTGCCCTTGGCCCAGGCCCTGACTTGCCGGGTGACTTTGGGGGACTCCCTGGGCTTCAGACCCCTTCAGAGCCCCCTTGGGCCCCCTAGCTCTGTGTTGGCAAATTCTTGGCTCCCAGGTGAGCTGGGGTCAAGCCACGGCCTCCCTACCCCAGCCTCCGGTGCCACCTCCACCCAGCGGTTCCCATGGTGGCAGCCCCAGGTTCTCTGTTTACTCCGCATTCTGTGATTTTTCCATAACCGGCCATCGAGAGCACAATGCCAGCTTCCCTCCAAGGAGGTGCCGCAGAGCCCACGCCTATGGCCAAACAGCGGATGTGACTTTCCAGCCGGGCAGACACTGACACCAGGCATCTCAGACTCCCTTGGCTCCTCCTGGATCAAGACTTCAGCTTTCTGCAAGGGGGTGCAGAGAGCCAGGCTGGCCTGGGGTTCCATCCTCAGAAACTTATGTGAAACCCTGAGCAAGTCACTTTCCCTCTGAGACGACGATAGGGCTGTGAATTGGGTCGCATCCCACACGCAATTCTAAAATCCCACAACCTTGAAGGGCCTGCCTCAGCTCTTCCCAAAGAGGCCGCCCCGCAACCCCTGCCCCAGCAGCCCCAGACACAAAGGGTCCAGGACTCCGGCAGCAAACGCTTCCTGACAGAGCCGGCTCTGGGCCAAGCACGGCCTGGCCATGCTCAGGTCAAACCAATAGTGTGGCCTTTATCCTCGGTCTCCTGTCCTGGGCCAGGAGCAGACCTGGGTTAAAACAGCAAGTCACTGGGTTCTCTACTCCCAAAGGGATACACCCCCACTGGGAACAATCCAACTTGGAAAGAGTGAGAAAATAGGTGTCACTCAGCATCTCAGGCACCTGCTCCCAGATTTTCCCAGGCATGCGCTGCTCCCCGACACCTGGCATGCAGCATGTGCTAAAAATAGCTCCAGTCTCAGTGTGTTGCATGACTGAACCCACTTTATCCCCCTCTGAGGTTTTCCTTCTTTGGCTCTCTGGGGGCTCAGAGGCTCAGAGAGCTGAAGCAAATTGCCCAAGAGCACACACTTGTTTGCAATAGATCCAGGACTTGAACACTGATTGAGAGTTGGATTCCTGAATTCATGAACTTGATGCCTACACTATGTTGCCTGGAAATGCTAACATTTTTTTGTTTTGAGGTGAGGCATGGGGCCAGGGGCTGAGAACCATTAGCCATAATCTCCATGGCCCTCTGAGGGACAGTGTCCCCCAGGACCATCCAAGGTAGGGGTGATGAGGGGCTCCAGGCTTTCTCCTGGCTCCTGTCTCAGCCTCACCCCAAACCCAGCCTCAAGGTTCTTTGTGGAGCTGGCCCTTCCCCTTCGGCCAGTGGCGGACCCCTCCCCTCCCAGCCAGCCTGCCTACCCTGGTCCCCACGTTTGCAGTTCTCTCCCACCTCCCCCAGTTTCTTCTGTTTTTTCATCTTTCTGCTCAGCCTCTGCCCGTGATATCCCTTTCTCCCAGTCAGCCCCTCCCCACCCTCCTAGATACAAACCATCCATGAACTGGGTCTGGTGTTTAGTGGATCTGTCCCTTCCAGAATGGTGTGAGCATGTCCTCTCCCCAAGGTTCTCAGGGGACCTGGGAGATGCCTATCTCGGGGGTCTGTTGGGCTCAAACAACTGAATATCCACACACAAAAGAACAATTTGGACTTTGGCCAGGTGCAGTGGCTCAGGCCTGTAATCCCAGCACTTTGGGAGGCCAAGGCAGATGGATCACTTGAGGTCAGGAGTTCGAGACTAGCTTGGTCAACATGGTGAAACCTCATCTCTACCAAAAATACAAAAATCAGCCAGGCATGGTGGCATACACCTGTAATCCCAGCTACTTGGGAGACTGAGGCAGGAGAATCACTTGAACCCAGGAGGTGGAGGTTGCAGTGAGCCGAGATCACGCCACTACACTCTAACCTGGGTGACAGAGTGAGACTCTGTCTCAAAAAAAACAAAAAGGCTGGGTGTAGCAGCTCACACCTGTAATCTCAGCACTTTGGGAGGCTGAGGCAGGTGTATCATGAGGTCAAGAGATCGAGACCATACTGGCTAACACAGTGAAACCCCATCTGTATTAAAAATATTAAAAAAATTAGCGAGGCGTGGTGGCGGGTGCCTGTGGTCCTAGCTACTCAGGAGGCTGAGGCAGGAGAATGGCGTGAACCTGGGAGGCGGAGGTTGCAGTGAGCCGAGATTGCGCCACTGCACTCCAGCCTGGGTGACAGAGCAAGACTGTCTCAAAAAAAAAAAAAAAAAAAAAGAACAAGTTGGATTCTTACCTCACACCATATTCAAAAATCAACTAAAAATGGATCAAAGAGTTAACACTATTCAACTCTTAGAAGAAAACATGGGGGCCCAGATACAGTGGCTCACGCCTGTAATCCCAGCACTCTGGGAGGCCAAGGTGGGCAGACCACTTGAGGCTAGGATTTTGAGACCAATATGGCCAACATGGTGAAACCCCATCTCTACCAAAAAAAATACAAAAAAAATCAGCCAGGCATGGTGGTGCACACCCGTAGTCCCAGCTACTTGGGTGGCTGAGGCAGGAGAATCACTTGAACCTGGCAAGTGAAGGTTGCAGTGAGCCAGGATTGTGCAACTGCACTCCAGCCTGGTGACAGAGAGAGACTCTGTCTCAAAAAAAAAAAAAAAAAGAAGAAGAAGAAAGAGAAAACATGGGGGTAAATCTTAATAACCTTGAATTTGACAAAGTTTTTTCAGAAATAACACTGAAAGCATGAGCAACAGAAGCAAACATAAACTGGCCTTCCTGAACATTAAAAACTTTTATTCATCAAAGAACACTATGAAGAGAGTGAGAAGACAACCCACAGGACAGGGAAAAATCCTTGCAGGGCTGGCTTCCAAAAGTCACAGGATAAATAGTGTATGTTATTCAAAGGTTTCTTGGATAAAACTTTTTTTTTTTTTTGAGACCAGGGTCTTGCTATGTTGCCCAGGCTGGGGTTGCAGTGGCTATTTACAGAGATGATCACGGCTCACTGCAACTTCGAACCACTGGCATCAAGCAATTCTCCTGCCTCAGCCTCCTGCATATGTGGGACTACAGGCGTGTGCCACCACATCGGGCTGAGAAAACATTCTTTACATGTTAAAGCATAATGGTTGAGAATGCAAAATTTACACACAATGTAGGCTACAGTGGGAGACGTTAGGAAGTTGGGATCTGAAGCCAAGCACTCTGGGGAATGTAAGTTCAACTTTCTGGTATTCTGCCAGTGACGGGGCTTGTGTGGGAGAGTTCTGAAAGTGGTCAGAGATTCTGTAGATAGAAGGACCCAAAGGGCTGGCTTGCTGGGCGGGCCTGGTAGGGAGACCACATGCAAGGTCACAGACAAGGTCACAGACAAGGTCACAGACAAGGTCACAGGCAGATCACAGGCCAGGCAGGGTCACAGACAAGGTCACAGACAAGGTCACAGGCAGATCA
>NC_045449.1:3779157-3944236 GCF_002776525.5 Piliocolobus tephrosceles
GCAGGGTCACAGACAAGGTCACAGACAAGGTCACAGGCAGATCACAGGCAGGATCACAGACAAGGTCACAGACAAGGTCACAGGCAAATCACAGACAAGGTCACAGGCAGATCAGAGGCAAGGTCACAGACAAGGTCACAAGCAAGGTCACAGGCAAGGTGAGTCACAAGGAGCACAGATGAGGCTTACAGGGCTGAGGACTCTGCAAGTTTAAAAGTGGCCTGCCCCGTCGTCCCCTGGACCTCTGGACTCCAGCTGCGCCTGGTTCCTAGCTTACGGAATCGGTCTGGCTGCTTTCGGTTGTAAGGGACAGAAATACAGCTCAGAGTAGTTGGCCAAAAATGGGAAACTCTTGGCTTATGGGAATGAACAGCCCAGGGTAGCTGGCCTCGGCTTGGCTGTGGTAGCGGACAAGCGTCAGTGGACTCTCTTTTTAGCCTGGCTCTCCACAGGCACTGGGGAAGGCTGAGGCTCTCTTCTCCCAGCAACCCCAGGAGAGAAAATTCCTGGGACTGTGCCTTGCTGGACTGACTTGGGTCGCGTGTCCACCCACGGGCAATCACTGCAGCGAGGGAGTGGAAGGCTCGGACTGGCCAGGCCTCAGTCACGGGCCTGCTCCTTGGAGTGAGACACAGGGAGAAGAAAACTTACAGGGCACGAGTGCAAATGGCAAGAACAACAAGGCTCAAATGACAGTGTTCCTACAGATACGGGCAGAGCGTAATACACAGGCCTGGGTGCTCTGCTCAGCGTGGGATGGGCGTGAGGCCTGGCCAGGGGCCTCGGCCTGCAGGGCCGTGTGGTGGCCCAGGCCCAGTGGGCTGCCTCGGGTCAGGGCTCCGTGAGAAACGGGCAGCTCCTGTTTGTTCCAAACTCTCAGTGCCTCTCAGGCAACCTGGAAAAACACAATTCCCGAGCAGGAAACCCGCCACATATTCCAGCCTGGAGCCCAGAAAGCCAGACCTTGTGACAAATCTAAAAACAAAACTTGAAAATGCCAACTCTCACAATAGAACGTTTAAAAAAAAAACAAAACCCCCCAAAAAAAAACCAAAAAAAAAAACCTGTATTTTCCTTTTTTATTATGTGAGTGCTACATATTTATTGCAGAAAAAAATTCAAACTACAGATAAGCAAAGAGATAAAATTTCCCATAATCTCAACACTGGTGATGACCAATTTAATATTTTATTGCAAATTTTGAAAGTCTTTTCTCTATAGGCAAAAAATATTTTTTTCTTACGTAAATGAGATTGTTGGCATTATTTATAATTTTTTTTTCACTTATTAATACTGGGCGAGCATTTTTTTTTTTTTTTTTTTGGTGTCACCCAGGCTGGAGTGCAGTGGTGTGATCTCAGCTCACTGCAACCTCTGCCTCCTGGGTTCAAACGATTCTCCTACCTCAGCCTCCTGAGTAGCTGGGACTACAGGCGCCTGCCACCACACCCAGCTAATTTTTGTATTTTTAGTAGAGACGGGGTTTCACCTTCTTGGCCAGGCTGGTCTCGAACTCCTGAACTCGTGATTCGCCACCTCAGCCTCCCACACTGCT
This sequence comes from Piliocolobus tephrosceles, assembly GCF_002776525.5. Lineage (NCBI taxonomy): Eukaryota > Metazoa > Chordata > Mammalia > Primates > Cercopithecidae > Piliocolobus > Piliocolobus tephrosceles. The sequence goes on from NC_045449.1 coordinate 3,780,713, forward strand.
GGGATTACAGGTGTGAGTCCCCGCGCCCAGCCAAACCAGGTGAATATTTTTACACATCAATAAATAAACATGTGCAATATAATTTTTAACCACCTACATAGTATTTAGTTGCATTTAATAGATTCTGTAATGTGCATGTTTTCAGGGTGTCTCGTGCTGTAAAAGACACACTGGCCAATGATTCCATCCATCTCAAATTCCTAGAAGGGAAGCAGCGAGGGCTTTGAACCTGTTGCCAACGCCACCGCAGAGAGTGGACTCAAGAGCTTAGATTCCCGCGCTACCTGTGCAGCTGGTGCCTAGTGATCCATGCCACCCACACTCAGCTTTCTCATTCATTTTCCTTCTTGCCAATCTGGTAGGTGAACAATTATTTCTTCTGTTTCCTTCTTCCTTCTTCTCCACCTCCTCCTTCTTCTTTCTTCTTATTTTCCTTCTCCTCCTCCTCTCTCCTCCTCCTCCTTTTTTTTTTTTTTTTGAGACAGAGTCTCGCTCTGTCGCCCACGCTGGAGTACAATGGCACGATCTTGGCTCACGGCAACCTCTGCCTCCCAGGTTCAAGCGATTCTCCCGCCTCAGCCTCCCGGGTAGCTGGGACTACAGGTTTGCACCACCATGCCTGGCTAATTTTTGTATCTTTAGTAGAGGCAGAGTTTCACCATGTTGGCCAGGCCAGTCTCGAAATCCTGACTTCAAGTGACACGCTTGCCTCAGACTTCCAAAGTGCTGGGATTACAGGCTTGAACCACTGCACCCGGCCTCCTCCTCCTCCTCCTCATCCTCATACTTCTCTTTCTTTGTATCCTCTTTCTCCTTCTCCTCCTCCCACTCCCATCCCCCTCCCTCTTCCCTTCCCCCTCCTTCCTCTTGTTTTTTTCTTGGGTTTCTTTGATTAGTCCTGCAGGTCAACATTTACCATTTGCTTATTGGCCATTTGTATTTTTTCTTTTGGGAATTGTCAGTTTCTGGTTCTTGGCCATTTTTCTGTCGGTGGGTTTATCTTTATCTTATTGATTTACAAGGGCTCCTTGTAGATTATAGAAAAGACGCTTTGGTGTAAATCTTTTCCAGTTTGTCATTTGTCTTCTATTTTTATTTATAATTTATGGATCATCTGTTTTATTAAAACCTTGGTTGTGAAAATGACATTTGCTCATTGTTAAAGATTCCAACAATGCAGACGGATAAGAGGAGGGTAGAAAGGCTTTCTCCTCTCTCATCCCATGCCCACTCCTCAAACAGAACCACTCCACACTACTCACCTATGCTATTAGACAGTTTCTTTTCTTTTTCTTTCTTTTTTTTTTTTTTTTTTTTTTTTTGAGACAGAGTCTCACTCTAGCCCAGGCTGGGGTGCAGTGTCACGATCTTGGCTCACTGCAACCTCTGCCTCCCAGATTCAAGCAATTCTCATGTCTCAGCCTCCAGAGTACCTGGGATTACAGGCATGCGCCACTACACTTGGATAATTTTTTTTTTTTTTTTTTTTTGTATTTTTTAGTAGAGACAGGGTGTCGCCATGTTGGCCAGGCTGGTCTTGAACTCCTGACCTCAGATGATTCACCCACCTCGGCTGCCCCAAGTGCTGGGATTACAACAGTGAGCCACTGCACCCAGCCGACATTTTCTACATTTATTCAAAAATAAATATATATACATATTTTTTTGAGACAGAGTTTCGCTCTTGCCTGGCTGGAGTGCAATGGCGCAATCTCGGCTCACTGCAACCTCCGTCTCCCAGGTTCAAGCAATTCTCCTGCTTCAGCCTCCCGAGCAGCTGGGATTACAGGAATGCATCATCACACCCGGCTAATTTTGTATTTTTAGTAGAGACGGGGTTTCTCCATGTTGAGGCTGGTCTCGAACTCCTGACCTCAGGTGATCCACCCGCCTCAGCCTCCCAAAGTGCTGGGATTACAGGCGTGAGCCACCGTGCCCCGCTCAAAAATAAATATCTATAAATCCATTCGTTCAAATGTCAACCTAAGTAACAAGCAGGAAGAGGCTGTCTAAAAGGGAAAGATTCACAGGCACAGTGGCTCATGCCTGCAATGCCAGCACTTTGGGAGGCTAAGGCAGGTGAATTGCTTGAGCCCAGGAGTTTGAAACCAGCCTAGAAAACATGGCAAAACCCATCTCTACAAAAAATACAACAACAACAGAAACTAGCTGGCCATAGTGGTGTGCACCTGTAGTCCCAGCTACGTGGGAGACTGAGCTGGGAGGATGACTTGAGCCCAAGAGGCTGAGGCAGCAGTAAGCCATGATGGCACCACTGCTCTCCAGTCTCAATGACAGACCTCAACATTTTTTTTTTTTTTTTTTGAGACCTTGCCTCAAAAACAAAACCAAAAAAAAAAAAACAAAAAACCGCAAACCACCAAAACAATAAATAAACAAATAAATAAAAAAAAGTAAAAGACATTAATTATTCCCAGCTGACACAACTAATATTTGGTAAGTGCCTGTAGACTCAGGCCCTGTGCTCTAATTTGGGCGCAAAATGACGAACAAAACAGATATTGCCTCTGCCACCATGGAGCTTACAGTTTAATAGGGAGATGCTGATACCAAAAAAAAAAAAAAAAAAAAAAAAAAAATCCATGTCAGTATATGTACACATTGTGATCAATGCTGTGAAGAAAGAGAAAAACGGGTACTGTGGTGGACTGCCTCCAACATCCCCCATGGTCCCTGCCTCCTGGAATTCAAGCCCTTATTTCATACCTTCCCCTTGTGTGGGGGTAGGACTCATTGACTTGCTGTTGACAAACACTAACGCAGAAGTGATGGAGTGTGGCCTCTGAGATTGGGTTATGAAGAGACTGTAGCTGGCTGGGCACAGTGGCTCACACCTGTAATCCCAGTACTTTAGGAGGCCAAGGCGGGAGGATTGCTTGAGCCCAGGAATTCAAGACCGACTTGGACAACACAGGAAGATCCTGACTCTACAAAAAATAAAAAGATCAGCTGGGTGTGGTGGTATGCACCTGCAGTTCCAGCTACTCGGGGGACTGAGGTGGGAGGATAGCTTGAGCCTGGAAGTTTGAGGCTGCAGTGAGCCATGATTGCGCCACCACACTCCAACCTGGGTGACAGAGACAGAACCTGTCTCAAAAGAAATGACTGTGGCTTCCAGTTTGGGTGGTCTTGCTCTTGGATAACTTGTGCCAGGGGAAGTAAGCTGCCATGTTGTGAGTCAAGTTATGGAGAAGCCCATGTGGCCTAGTAAAGAACCGAGACGCCCTCAGTCCAACAGCCTGCGAAACACCGCAGCCTGCGAACAACCATGTGAGTGAACAGATCCGTTAGCTCCAGCCAAGTCGCAACATGACCGCAACTCGTGAGAAACCTGGAGCCACTGAAACCCAGCTACGCTGTGCCTGGATTCCTGGTCCACGGAAACTGAGATTATAAATGTTTGTTGTTATAAACCAGTAAATTTGTAAGTCCCTGGGTTTCCCTCTGTAGATCAATTTGGATAGTACTACCATCTTAACAAATTGAAGGTGGCCGGGCGTGGTGGCTCAAGCCTGTAATCCCAGCACTTTGGGAGGCCGAGACGGGCGGATCACGAGGTCAGGAGATCGAGACCATCCTGGCTAACACAGTGAAACCCCGTCTCTACTAAAAATACAAAAATCTAGCCGGGCGAGGTGGCAGACGCCTGTAGTCCCAGCTCAGCTACTCGGGAGGCTGAGGCAGGAGAATGGTGTGAACCCGGGAGGCGGAGCTTGCAGTGAGCCGAGATCGTGCCACTGCACTCCAGCCCGGGTGACAGAGCAAGACTCCGTCTCAAAAAAAAAAAAAAAAAAAAAAAAAAATTGAAGGCTCCTGATCCACAGATATGGGATGTTTTTCTGTTTATTTATATATTGTCTTTGTTTGCTTTATGTTGCTATAACGGAATACTTGAGAAAGAATAATTTATAAAGAAAAGAGGTTTATTTAGCTCACAGTTCTGCAGGCTGGGAAGTTCAAGAAGCATAGCCCTGGCATCTGCTTGGCCTCTGGTGAGGGCTTTCCTGCTGCATGAAAACATGGCAGAAGGTCAAAGAGGAAGCGAGCACGTGTGAAGAAGCAAAACTTGAGGGCTGTCCTGGCTTTATAACAACCCACTCTCACATTCTCATGAGATGTTTCTTATGAGTGTGGATGCAAAAGTCCTCAACAAAATTCTAGCAAGCCAAATATTTGCAAAAGTCCTCAACAAAATACAAACTGACATTTTCATAAATGCCCGTGAGAACAAATCCGGTCTCACAAGAGCTAGAATCACTCACTACCACAAGAATGGCACCAAGGGGCCTGTGAGAGTGGACCCCCCATGATCTAAACACCTCCCATTAGACTCCACTTCTTAAAGGTTCTGACATCATTACATTGGCAATTAAATTTCTTTTCTTTTTTTTTTTTTTGAGACAGAGTCTTGCTCTGTCTCCCAGGCTGGAGTGCAGTGGTCAGATCTCAGCTCTGCAAGCTCCGCCTCCCGGGTCCACGCCATTCTCCTGCCTCAGCCTCCCGAGTAGCTGGGACTACAGGCGCCCGCCACCACGCCCGGCTAGTTTTTTTTTTTTGTATTTTTTAGTAGAGACAGGGTTTCACCGTGTTCGCCAGGATGGTCTCGATCTCCTGACCTCGTGATCCACCCGTCTCGGCCTCCCAAAGTGCTGGGATTACAGGCTTGAGCCACCGCGCCCGGCCGTTTTACTTACTTTCTAAACTGGATGGCTTTTTGCTGCTTTTTCCTTCCTAATTGTGCTAGAATCTCCCCTACAATGTTGGGTAGAAGTGGTGAGAGTACACATCCTTGTGCTGTTCCTGACTTAGGAAGAAAGCATCAGTAAGTTTGATGCTAGTGGGTTTTTTTATAAATGCCTTGTCAGGTTAAGGAAGCTTCCTTCTATTCCTAGTTTGTTGAGTACTTTTATGATCAAAGGGCTTGGGATCTTGTCAAATACATTTTCCGCATCGTTTGAGATGGTCACGTGGTTTTTATTTCTTACTCTATTGATATGGTGTATTATATTAATTGATCTTTGGATGTTAAGCCAATCTTGCATTAATGTGGCAAATCCCATTTCATCACGGCTGGGCACGGTGGCTCATGCCTGTAACCCCAGCACTTTGGGAGGCCGAGGTGGGTAGATCACTTGAGGTCAGGAGTTCGAGACCAGCCTGGCCAACATGGTGAAACCCCATCTCTACTAAAAATACAAAAAAGTTAGCCGGGCATGGTGGTGGCCAGCTACTTGGGAGGCTGAGGCTGGAGAATCGCTTGAACCCAGGAGGTGGAGGTTGCAGTGAGTTGAGATTGCACCTCTGTACTCCAGCCTGGGTGACAGAGAGAGACTCCATAAAAAAAAAAAAAAAAAAAAAAAAATTCTCACTTCATCATGATGTAGAATTCATATGATGTGAATTTGGCTTGCTAGTATTTTCCTGAGGATTTTTGCATCCATATTCATCAGAAACATCCACCTGTAGTTTCCTTTTCTTGTGATGTCTTCATCTGGTTTTGGTGTCAGTGTAATACCACCCTCATAAAATGAATTGGGAAGTGTTTTTGTCTTTTCTATTTTTTGAACAGTTTGTGTTATTACATATTTTATTTATTTATTTATTTTGAGACGGAGTCTTGCTCTGTCGCCCAGGCTGGAGTGCAGTGGCACGATCTCGGCTCACTGCAACCTCCACCTCCTGGGTTCAAGCAATTCTCCTGCCTCAACCTCCCAAGTAGCTGAGATTACAGGCACCTGCCACCATGCCTGGCTGATTTTTTTTGTATTTTTTGTAGAGACAGGGTTTCACCATGTTGGCCAGGCTGGGCTCAAACTCCTGACCTCAAGTGATCTGCCTGCCTTGGGCTCCCAAAGTAATGGGATTTTAATTATTCTTTAAATGTTTGTTAGAATTTCCCACTGGACTCACCTGGTCCTGTGCTTTTCTTTGTGGGTAGTGTTGTGATTATCTCTATTTGGTGTATCTATTCAGATTTTGTTTCTTCTTCAGTTTTTTTGTTTGTTTGTTTGTTTGGTTTTTGTTTGTTTGTTTTTTTTTTTGAGACGGAGTCTCGCTCTGTCACCCAGGCTGGAGTGCAGTGGCCGAATCTCAGCTCACTGCAAGCTCCGCCCCCTGGGTTTACCATTCTCTGGCCTCAGCCTCCTGAGTAGCTGGGACTACAGGCGCCCGCCACCTTGCCCGGCTCGTTTTTTGTATTTTTTAGTAGAGACGGGGTTTCACCGTGTTAGCCAGGATGGTCTCGATCTCCTGACCTCACGATCCGCCCGTCTCGGCCTCCCAAAGTGCTGGGATTACAGGCTTGAGCCACCGCGCCCGGCCTCTTCTTCAGTTTTTGTAGTTTCCATCTTTCTAGAAATCTGTCCATATCATCTAAATTCTCTATTTTGTTGACATGTAATAGTTCATAGTATTCCTTTATAATTTTTTTTATTTCTGTGACGTTGGTAGTGATGCTCCTTCTTTCATATCTGATTCTAGTAATTGAAGTCTTCTCTCTTATTTTCTTGGTCAATCTAGCTAAATGTTTTCAATTTTATTGATCTTTTTATAGAGCCAGCATTTTGTTTCACTCATTTTCTCTATTTTTCTGTTCTCTATTTCATTAATTTCCACTCTAATCTTTGTTCTGCTTCCTTTAGGCTTTCTTATTTTGCTCTTCTCTTACCATTGTCTTAAGGCGGAAAGTTAGGTTACTGATTTGAGATCATTATTTTAATGTAGACTTTTACAACTATAAATTTCCCTTCTACTAATAAGTTCTTCCCTAATAAGCACTATTTTAGTTGCATCCTGTAAGTTTTGATATTTTGTGTCTTCATTTTCATTCATTTCAAATTATTTTCTAATTTTCCTTTTGGTTCCTTCTTTGACACATTAGTCATTTAGGAATGTGTTGTTTAATTTCCATATACTTGTGAATCTCTCCAATTTCTTTCAACAGAATTATGATTGCTAATTTCATTCCATTCTGGTTGGAGAACATACTTTGTATTATTTCTTTTAAAATTTACTGGGCTGGGTGTGATTGCTCATGCCTATAATACTAGCATTTTGGGAGGCTGAGGTGGGAGCATTGCTTTAGCGGAGGAGTTCAAGACCAGCCTGGGCCATATGTTGAGACTCCATCTCTACAAAAAAAATTAAAATAAACTAAAATATATTGAGGTTTGCTATTGCCTAGAATAGGGTCTGTTCTGGGTAATATTCCACGAGCACTTGAGAAAACATATATTCTGCTTTTGTTGGGTAGAGTGTTCTACAGACATCCATCAAGTCAAACTGGTTTATAGTGTTGTTTAAGTCCTCAATTTTCATGTGACTTGTGAGACTGAAGTAGGAGGACTGTTTGAGCCCATAAGTTCAAGACCTGCTTGGGCAGCATAGTGAGACTGATTCTAAAATAAATAAATAAATAAGTGATGCTCAATTTCCCTGTTGCTCTCCTGTCTACTTCCATCCATTCCTGACAGTGGAGTCTTGAATCTCCAGCTATTATTGTTGAGTTGTCTATTCCCCACTTGCTTTCAGTCAGTTTTTGCTTCATGTACTTTGGTGCTCTGTTACTAGGTGCATATATATTTATAATTGTTGTATCTTCCTGATGGATTGACCCTTTTATCATTCTAAAATGTCCCTACAAGCATTTTTTTTTGTTTTAAAGTCTATTTTGTCTGCTAAAACTATAGCCACTTCAGCTTTCTCGTGATTGCCCTTTGCATGATATCTTTTTTTTATTCTTTTGCTTCTCATCTATTTGTGCTTTTAAATCTAAAATGTTTCTCCATGGATAGCATATAGTAGAATCTTTTTTTTTTTTTTTTTTTTTTTGAGATGGAATCTCGCTCTGTCACCCAGGCTGGAGTGCAGCGGCACGATCTCAGCTCACTGCAACCTTCACTTCCCGGGTTCACACCTTTCTCCTGCCTCAGCCTCCTGAGTAGCTGGGACTACAGGTGTGTGCCACCACACCAGCTAATTTTTAAAATTTTTAGTAGAGATGGGTTTTCACCGTGTTAGCCAGGATGGTCTCGATCTCCTGACTGCATGATCCGCCCGTCTCAGCCTCCCAAAGTGCTGGGATTACAGGCGTGAGCTACCACGCCCAGCTGAATCTTGTTTTTTATCCAGTACAATAATCTTACTTTTGATTACATTGTTTAATCCATTTACATTTGATGTTATTGGTATAGTTGGATTTATGCTGCCATTTTACTGTTTGTTTTCTATGTCTCAAGTCTTTTCTGTTCCTCATTCTTCCTTCACTGCTTTCCTTTGCATTAAGTGAATATTTTCTAAGGTAGCATTTACGTTTCTATAATGATTTTTTTTAAAAGTATGTATTTGGCATTTTCTTAGTTGTTGATCTAGGGTTTTATATACTTTTTTTTTTCTTTTTTTTTTTTGAGACAGCGCCTCACTCTGTCACCCAGGCTGGAAAACAGTGGCATGATCATGGCTCACCACAGACTCGATGTGCTGGGCTTAAGCAATCCTCCTACCTCAGTCACCTGAGCAGCTGGGACTACAGGCATGCACCACCATGCCTGGCTAATTCTGTTTAGTTTTTGTACAGATGAGGTCTCACTGTGTTTCCCAGGCTGGTCTCCAACTCCTGAGCTCAAATGATTGATCCTCTTGCATTGGGTTCCCAAAGTGCTGGGATTACAAGCCTGATCCACTGCACCTGGCTATACATTTTAACTTACTAGCATCAGCTTCAGTTTTATTTTTTTAATTTCTATTTATTTATTTGTTTTTTGAGATGGAGTCTTGCTCTGTTGCCCAGGCTGGAGTACAGTGGTGGAATATCGGCTCACTGCAACCTCTGCCTCCCAGGTTCAAGCAATTCTCCTTTCTCAGCCTTCCAAGTAGCTGGGACTACAGGTGTGTGCCACCATGCCTGGCTAATTTTTGTATTTTTTCTTTTTCTTTTTTTTCAGTAGAGCCAGGGTTTTGCCATGTCAGTCAGGCTGGTCTCAAACTCCTGACCTCAGGTGATCCACCTGCCTCAGCCTTCCAAAGTGCTGGTATTACAGGCATGAGCCACTGTGCCCGGCCTCAGCTTAAGATTTATATTAACTTTAATTTTAATGAGATGTAGAAACATGACTTCTGGCCGGGTGCGGTGGCTCAAGGCTGTAATCCCAGCACTTTGGGAGGCCGAGACGGGCGGATCACGAGGTCAGGAGATCGAGACCATCCTGGCTAACACGGTGAAACCCCGTCTCTACTAAAAAATACAAAAAAAAAAAAAAAAATAGCCGGGCGAAGTGGCGGGTGCCAATAGTCCCAGCTACTCAGGAGGCTGAGGCAGGAGAATGGCATAAACTCGGGAGGCAGAGCTTGCAATGAGCAGGGACCGTGCACCACTGCACTCCATCCTGGGCGACAGAGTGAGACTCCGTGTCAAAAAAAAAAAAAAAAAAAAAAAGAAACATGACTCCTATATAGCATTTTTCCCTTTCCCTCCTTTTTGCGGAATATTAGTTGTTGTTATAACTATCACATCTATAAATGTTACAAGCCCAACAATAAATTGTTATAATAATTACTTTAATTTTATGTTTTCTTTTTTTTTTTTTTGAGGCGGAGTCTTGCTCTGTCGCCTGGACTGGAGTGCAGTGGCCGGATCTCAGCTCACTGCAAGCTCCGCCTCCCGGGTTTACACCATTCTCCTGCCTCAGCCTCCCGAGTAGCTGGGACTACAGGTGCCCGCCACCTCGCCCGGCTAGTTTTTTGTATTTTTTAGTAGAGATGGGGTTTCACCGTGTTAGCCAGGATGGTCTCGATCTCCTAACCTCGTGATCCGCCCGTCTCGGCCTCCCAAAGTGCTGGGATTACAGGCTTGAGCCACCGCGCCCGGCCTAATTTTATGTTTTCTACAGAAGCTGAGAGAAAAAGGAGGCTACGTATGTATAGTTTTTATTAATCCTCTTTTTTAAGAAAATAATTTCTAGGCCGGGCACAGTGGCTCACGCCTGTAATCCCAGCACTTTGGGAGGCCAAGGTGGGTGGATCACGAGGTCAGGAGACTGAGACCCTCCTGGCTAACACGGTGAAACCCCGTCTCTACTAAAAATACAAAAAATTAGCTGGGTGTGGTGGCGGGCGCCTGTAGTCCCAGCTACTTGGGAGGCTGAGGCAGGAGAATAGCTTGAACCTGGGAGGTGGAGGTTTCAGTGAGCCGAGATCGCGCCACTGCACTCCAGCCTGGGTGACAGTGTGAGACTCCGTCTCAAACAAAAACAAAAACAAAAACAAAACAAAACAAAACAAAAAACAGTAAATTAACTCACAGCTAGAAGATACCAGTCAACAGCTTGGTAAGCCTCACGTGGAGAGTGAGAAGCTCTCTCCACTGGAGAATCCACGGTGGTCAGGGGCCGCAAGGAAAAGGAGGAGAGAACCATCACCTGGTGCTTTCATTGTCGCCCTCACCTGCCTGAAAGCCCAGGGGGAAGCAGGGCAGGAGAATGAGCGGAGGAGGAAGTGGAGGAAGAGGCAGGATGGAGAGGGCAGGGAGAGAGAGCGAGCCAACATCTTTGAGTCCCTGGAATTTAGCTTTGCCTGGAGCTAGATGGCAACCCTCGGGCTTTTCGGTTTTGTAAGTCAATCCATTTACATGTTAAGTTAGTTTGGAGCGTCTTTAACTTGGAACTGGAGAAATCCCAACGAATCCTGGGACAGCACCTCCAGATCGGAAGTCTAGAAGCTGGTTGGGCGTGAGCAAAGCTACCTACGCCAAGAACCCCAAGAGAGAAAAAGAATTTGGTAAGGGATGCCATCTGTGACTTGACTAGATACTGTTGGAGGCCTTTTTATTTCTGGAGCTTTTACATTTCCTTTCCATATACTGTCCATATTAATGTCATGAGAAGACAGCTATGATTATTTCAACCTACTGGAGCCAAATTGTTGCAGAAAGTTGGGTTAGAAATGCTTTCCGCTGAGGCGAGAGGATACCTCGCCACCGCCTGGAGATGGGTAGTTCTAGGGCTCAAACAATGGAATGAAGGCCTAAGACTGTCAGACTTATGGCTTTCTGCTCCCACGGCCCCAGAGTGTTGGCTTGTCAGCCTCCAGCTTTTTACCTGATGGCGGCAAGATGGTGTGCGAGGCCAGGCATCTTGTATCAGCACAAAGGGAGTGTGCAGGAGCAGAGCTCCTTCCCCGGAGCCTCTGGAGAATGCAGCCAGAGAGCCATCTTGTTCCCGGAAAGGGGTCCTAATCCAGACCCTGGAGAGGGTTCTTGAATCTCATGCAAGAAAGAATTTGAGGTGAGTCCACAGGATAAAGTGAAAGCAAGTTTATCCAGAAAGGAAAGAAAAAAAGAACGGCTACTTTATAGGCAGAGCAGCCTTGAGGGCTACTGGTTGCCCAATTTTATGGTTCTTTCTTTTTATTTATGTATTTATTTTGAGACAGAGTCTCACTCTGTTTCCCAGGCTAGAGTGCAGTGGCATGATCTTGGCTCACTGCCACCTCCGCCTCCTGTGTTCAAGCAATTCTCCTGCCTCAGCTTCCCGAGTAGCTGGGATTGCAGGCACGCACCACCATGCCTGGCTAATTTGTGTATTTTTAGTAGAGACAGGGTTTCACCATGTTGACCAGGCTGGTCTTGAACTCCTGACCTCATGATCCATCTGCCTCAGCCTTCCAAAGTGCTGGAATTACAGGCATGAGCCACTGTGCCTGGCCTGTTTCTTGATTATATGCTGAATAGGGGTGTGTTATTCATGCTTCCGCTTTTTAGACCATATTGGGTAACTTTCTGACATTGCCATGCCATTCGTAAACTGTCACGGCGCTGGTGGGAGTGTAGCAATGAGGACGACCAGAGGTCACTCTTGTGGCCATCTTGGTTTTGGTGTTTTGGCTGGCTTCTTTACTGCAACCTGTTTCATCAGCAGGGCCTCCGTGACCTGTATCTTGTGCCCACCTTCTGTCTCATCCTGTGACTCGGAATGTCTAAGCATCTGGGAATGTAGCCCAGTAGGTCTCATTCTTATTTTACCCAGCCCCTATTCAACATGGAGCTGCTCTGGTTCAGATGCCTCTGATGGCCTCACAGAAAGAAGGGCTGGGATACAGAAGTGAGCTTACTGGCGGGGGAGGGGAGTGGGGAGGACTGAAATCAATCACGACTTTCCTCATGAGCTGGTAGAAAGTCCTACCTTTCCTGAGATTAAACGATGCATAGTCACCACCTGCAAAAAATTGGATTTTGTCAGCAGGGAAGGAGGGGAGGGGTAGGAGATGGCAGCTAGGGAAGCCACAGGGCTGTGCTTTATTTATTTATTTTTTGAGTTGGAGTTTTCACTCTTGTTGCCCAGGCTGGAGTGCAATGGTGCCATCTCAGCTCTCTGCAACCTCCGCCTCCTGGGTTCAAGCAATTCTCCTGCCTCAGCCTCCCGAGTAGCTGGGATTACAGGCACGCGCCACCACACCAGGCCAAGTTTGTATTTTTAGTAGAGACGGGGTTTCTCCATGTCAGTCAGGCTGGTCTCGAACTCCCAACCTCAGGTGATCCACCCGCCTCGGCCTCCCTAAGTGCTGGGATTACAGGCGTGAGACGGCACCCGGCCAGGCCGTTTTGACTTGGCTTCCGTCTGAGTGCCTGGGCTGCTCACTGTGCTTCAGCATGAAGCCCCGGCACTGGGTCTGTGGAGGGCATGTATTGAGCGGGCGGGCCTCTGTGCTGCAGCCATGGCTGCGGGTCTGGGCTCTCCACCTGCCTCCTGGGTGGTTCGAGGCTGACCTCCCACCGCTTCTGCCTCTCCATCAAATGAGGCTCAGCTGGTGGAACTCCGTGTTTCTCTTCAGTTCTAAAAGCTTGGGCTCAACTTGCCTTGGCTCTCTGTACTCTTCTTCTTAGCCCGCTGGTGCTGGCTTAGTCTCAGCAGTGACCTTACTCACACCAGCCGGGCAGGGCTCAGAGGGACACGCCTGCTTTTCAGAGTGAAGCCCCAGTGTGCTCCGGGACAAGGTGAGGCAGGGAGGGCATCAATATCTCTAGCACCAGGCCCTAGAGAGCGCGTTGGGAGTGGCACAGGCCTGGGAGCACTCGGTTCTGCTGAGTCTCAGGCTGAACCCGGTTTCTCTCTGGGCTGAGGGATGGTGAGGGCTGAGGATGGGTCCAGGCCCTGACTGGGGCTCCCCCGAAAGCAGTCTGGGGCTTTTGGGGATGTGTCAGACTCTGCCCGGCTGGAACAGATGGGCCTCAAAGGTTGGTTAAGTGCAGCCCCCGCCATGAAGGCACTCTTCTGTCATTTGCCCGACAATCCTCAGCCTCAGAATGCCTCTGGGAAGGGCACAGAGCAGCCCGTGGCAAAGCAGAGGCTGGAGGGAGGAGGAAGCGGGAGGCCCAGGTAAACCTCGGGCCACACCTGGGTCAGAGGCAGGGTCCAGAGGCCGGCGGGAAGGCAGCCAGTCCTGCAGGGCAGCCGGCGCACTGACTGGGACCCTGCCTTCCTCCGCCGGGCTCTGCAGTGTCCTGCGGCCTACCAGAGCGGTCTGCGGCGGGCGGTGGGGCCAGGGGTGCCTGGCTGCAGAGCAGAGGCCCCGAAGGGACAACGCCATGCGTGGAAACCTCTGGATGGCCGCACGGGGCTGGGGGTTGAACCAAAGCCCTGGGATCGCCGGGGAAGGGGCGGGGGCTGCGGGCTTGGGCGGAGGATGGTCTGGAGGAAGGGCTACAGCAGCTCTCCATTCCTTTCAGCCTTGAGCCCCGAGTGTCCGCCTCGCATCCGTGTGGGCGCGGTGTAAACTCCACGCCTGAGCTCTAAGAGACAGGGCGGGGCAGCGGAGGGAGAGACGAGTCCACACACAGGCGTACCTTATTATATAGAATTTGTACAATATATTTCTCTTCGTTTGCATATTTTACCCACAGCTTAACATCTTTTTTACAGGCTAAACTCAGGTTGATAGAATCAAAATTCTTCCAACCAAATAAGAAAAATTCAAAATCGTAAACCCGTAAGAAAACAAATTAAAAACGGTGATGAAAATACGTCACTCCTCTCGTTAGGAACAGTGTCTGTTTGTACAACAGGTATGCTCTGGAACAGGATTTCTTTACAGCGTAGGCACGTGTTTCCACCTTTGCTCTGCGGGCTTCGCCTCCTCGGCGCCTGGGGCTCCTGGAAAGCTCGGGACGCGGCGGCTCTGGCTCGGCAGCGCCACCCGGTGGTCGGAGGCAGAGGCGGCAGGGCGGAGCCGTCGCGGATGCGGGCAGACTCAGGCTTGTTTCCCGTGAACTGCAGCGAAGAGCCCAGAACAGCAAGGGCAGTGGGCGGACAGGTGCTCTGAAGAGCCCAGCGTTTATTTACAGCTGATCTTCCCGACGGGAGGATGGAGTACAGCGGCGGCCACTGCCACAAGGGGTGACTCCTGCCCTGCTGCCCGCTTTACTCAGAGTCTGGGGTGTGGAGGGGCGTGGGTGGTGCTATCTCCTCCTCTACCTTCCAGGTTGGCTGTGAGTCTGGGCACGCAGCAGGGCCTCCCTCCCAAGCACCAAGCCTTGTTTCCTGTGAGTCCCCCTCTTGGCAAACTCCTCACTGGGAGACCTCCTCGGGTCTGAGGGGCGCAGAAGGTGGGGCCTTCCCTGGGCGGGGGGGGGGGGGGGGGGGGGGGGTGCAGGCAGCTCCCAAAGCAAGGTTGGTCTGGCAAACAGCAAAAGATGGGAAAAGGGTTTCTACGGAGCCAGCAGCACCTGCCTATTCAGGTACCAAGCCACGGGAACCTGGCCAGGCCTTTCCACCAGGTGATGCCCTCAGTCCTCAGGCCACCGAATTCCAGGACCTGCCCCATGTGTTCCTGTCTCCCTTGAATCCCACCCTCTGCCCACCCCGGGATGGTTCTACCAGAACTCAGGGGCTTAGCTGAGAACCTAATTGGAGGGCTGTGAAGCCTGCTGCACCTTGGAGTCCTGACCCACCAGGCAAAAGTGCTCTTACAGGAAGATGCTTCCAGACCTGCAGACTCCGGCCCTTGCAATCCAGATCCCTGCAAACCCTGCAGAGAGGGGTCTTCAGAGGCCACGGGGCACACTGGTCATGGCAATGCCGACCTGGTCAAGCTTGGCCTTGGTGGTGGGGCCCCTTCTCTGGCTCTGGCACTGTGTGGTGGCACGTGCTTCCGGCCCAGACACTGCCCCTAAAGGCGTGCTCCATCCCCACGGGTCCACTAAGGCCAGCACACAGCCCACATGCCAGGCTTGCTTCGTGTTCCCAAGCGTGGCTCTGGAGGGAGAATCACCATCGGCACTCCAGTGCAAGACTAAACCCATCAAAAGAAAAATGTAAAACAGCACTGACTAGAACTAATGCCGTTATTGCTACAAGTGACAGCCAACAGCCACGCAGAGTCCCAGAGGTGGGTATGACAGACCACCATGACTGTCGAGCAGAAATAAAATGATGTGGGTTTTTACTCTTACAATAAGATATCCTCTGATCATCTTCAAGGTATAGAAGCTCACGCGTGCTCCTCACATTCTGCGACTTTCACAGAACGGTCAGTCCCCAGTCATGCCCTTGAGCCCCTCCAGGGAGACAGCGTGGTTCTGCTCTAAAAACGTGAGGTGGAAACTGAAATATGTCAAAACTACTGAGAAACTGTGGTGGTGCTGCCTGGCGCGTGAGCGGACGTACAGGGCGCCTGCCGGCTGTCCCCAAGGGCACTTGTTCTTCTCAAGGAGTTCTCTGGGAGGGCGCGGCCATGCAGGGAGCTAGCTCGATGCCTGGTTCTGTACTGGATGCTTGGGGATCGGTGGTGGCCAGGAGGGGCTCTCGCCAGTTTTGGTTTGGTTTGAAAAGCAAAGAGGTGCTCCCAGGCTGGGCAGCCGCTGGGGGTCTTGCTGGAAGGGTGGATCTAGGTGGATTGCGCCTCCCTCTGAAGGCAAGTGAGACAGAAACCAGTTGAGAGGCTGCTTCCAAGTCTTCCCAGGCCCATGGCTCCTGCAGGGACAGCCTCTGGAGAAGGCTGGTCTCTAAACCTTCTCAAGGGCCCCCTGCCCACCCTTTCTGAGGCATTCTGTACTGCTTGGCTTATTTTCAACATGCTACAGCCTCTGCTTGTGTCTAGCCTATGCACAGGAGCTCTTGGAGACGTGGCTGCTTGGCATCCGAATTGGAGTGGAAGTCAGCTCAAGGAGAGCCGGGTACTGGCGCTACAGGAGTGTTCCTGAATGAGGCTGGCTGTCTGCTCTAAAGTCCCTGTGGCAGATGAGCTAGTCCCACGCGCCACACCAAGACGCCACCCCAAGGACTAACACTCCACATTCCAGAGGCGGGTGGCCTTGTTTGGGTAGTTGATGGCCAGGCTGATGGCAGCAATGTTCTGCAGAGCCTGCGGAGGGAAAAAGAGTTGTCGCCAGTGTCAGGAGCCACTCCCTTGTTCACTGAGTGATGGTAAGACCCTCAGCTGAGCACTGAGGACAAGGGGACGGAGGAGGGGGCCTGAGATGAACCAGATGTGTTCCCCTCCCCCAGAGGCCCACAGGGTGGAGGGAGAGAGGACATGCTTTTAAGAGCACATGAAAGCTGCAAATGTAGGTCACCATCATCACTGTCCAGGGGGCAGTCCCAGTGCGGGGGCTCAGGAGGCTGTCCGCAGAGGCCTGGGAAAACACTCTGGGAAAACAGTGCAAAGATGCAGGTGGGGAAGGGCATGGCACTCACAAGAAACGAACAGCCAGTGCTGGAGACCAGAGGGAGTAGAGAAAACAGGGCCAGGAGGGCACTCAGATGCCCTGGAGCCAAGGCCGGGTCCGTCAGGCCTTCAGGGTCTGGGCAGCAAGAAGGTGGAGGTGGCCAAGGGAGGAAGAGGGGGTTGGCAGGGAGAGGTGTCAGGGAGAAATGTCAGGACACTGGTGCAGTACACTTGACAGGCTGTGGGGAGGGCCAGAAGAGGGTAAGGAGGAAATGGAGACTGGACAGGGGCAGCAAAAGGGACCCGTCCACAGGCAAGCCGCCATACTGAGCTTTGGGGCCAGGATGGGCAAACAGCGAAATTTCGTTACATGGTGTCATGAAACCTGGGGTGGCAATGTTGGTAGGTAGCTGTTGGGGGTAAGGGAGTTTTTACTCTGCCTACAGGTCTCGGGTGAATTCACACAAACTCTTCGGTATGGGCTGGGGGCATTCCCACTTCCGAGCGTACACGTCAAAGCCTATGGCAGGAAAGACAACCCTTTTCCTGCAAAAGGGCAGTGTGTTCAGAGAATACGTCCAAAGGACAGAGCGCCGCGCTCAAGCAGGGCTCCTGGCTGGGTGTCCTGGCCGGGTGTCCACCCATGGGTAACCCTGTGAGCCTGTGTCCCTAGCTGTCTTCTGGGGGTGTTGGGCCACACACATTATGATATTCAAGGAGTCCAAGGTTTTCAAAATGTAGTCTGGGGCCAGGGGACTCCCGAGACCCTTTCGGGGTCTGCGAGGTTCATTTTTCACTTTCCTTCTCCTGTATACGGTGGAGTGTTCCAGAGCCTGACGTGTGATCTGACTGACTGCAGAAGCAGACATGAGAATCCAGCGGTCTTCTACGAGCAGACATGAGGGGTCTGCAGGGATGGAGCACAGCGCCACCCTCTGCATGCATTCCTTTCTTCTTTTTTGGTCACCTATTTGTCCCAGAGCACTCAGTAATTACTTCGCTTTGAAAAGTTAGAGTTGTTTTTCACAAGACGTGTTATTCATGTTAACATGAAATGGGTTCACTACTTAAAAAAAAAGGTAAAGGTTTAAACTTTTGCTTACTTTTTAAATCGAAAATCTCATTTCTAATGGCACATATGGATATATGTATAATACACAAACCCAAAAGCCTTCTGAGCTCCAGTCAGTGAAAAGCGTGAAGCATCCTGAGACCAAACAGCTGTCAGAAGAGGAGTTCCGCTACCAGAGAAGCAACTCACATCTAAAAATATGTGAAATCTAACTCCATGGAAACTTTGAGAATCAGCCAAACTGAATTTAAGGCATCGGTTGTTTTGGTTTTAAAGACACAAATTCTTCTGACCCCACAGTTTAGAGTGAGTGACTCTGATAAATGGGGCTCATGCGTGCTCTCTGAGCACCAGGAGGAAGTGCAGTCACAGAACTGGAACAAGCTCTGTGTAACCTCCAGGTGGATTCTGTCCTACTCAGACGCAATGCGCAGACCTTCTCTGCCCTGGCAATGGTGAGATGGTGGCACCCAAGCCTGGGGGCCAGCTCTGTTGGGGTGGAGACAGTACCTGTGCCGCACAGCGGAGAAGGTGGTCGTCCGTGGTTAGGGCCAGCAGGTAATCCTGCAGCACGCCGAGCTCCTGCAGAGAGAGCAGAGGCTGTGAGCGACACTGTCAGATGCACAGTGCAGCTCTCCCAGACCACCTGGGACACCCGCCTGCGAAAGCAGAAGCCTCTCGCGGGTGGACGCTACTCACTCCGCCTGGCACCGCGTGGCACTGCCTTGCTCAGAACCCCAGCAGGAGGCTGACTGGCGGAAGCCAGGTGCCCAGTGCCGGGGCCGCCTCTGCCTCCACCTGCCCTTGGGTGAGCAGGCCGGGACCCCTCCTCAGGCCAGTTTCCTCATGTGTGAAAGGAGAGGGAAGCTACAGAACTCTGAAAGGCCCTTTCAGCTCCTACATTCAATGAGTCTATTGTGCTGAGGGGAGGGAAAAAAGAGGAGGAAGCAGAAATAACCCATCATTTTATTTTCCAAAACTCACTGCTGTCCAGGGCTGATCCCAGGCGGTTTTCCCCCACTGGCTCTAGGCCTGACAAAATAAGCAATCTCAGAGCTGACCTGAGGGTTTCCCAGGGCTGGGAGAGGCGAGAGCCCCAGACTCTCAGCCACGCCTGTCCTGTGTGGCCTACCGAGACCCCTGCCACTCAGGCTCAGACAGGGCGGCGACTTCTGCCCTGGGTAGCAGAGGGAGCACACACACACGGAGGCATCGGGCTCCCTGCCCACACCTCAGGCCTCACCTGGGCACGGTTCTCGGTGACGAAGAAGAGCTCAGTGAGGGCACGGTGCAGGGGAAGGAGGATGCCGGGCTGTGTCACGTCCTCAAACAGGCTGTACTCCATGTGGGTAAAGAGCTGCCACAGGGGCTTCAACAGCGCAAGGTCACACAGGTCACTGCGGGAGGAGCCCCGGAGGTGGTCAGTTCAGTGAGGGCCACGCCAAGGTCACATGGCTGACAGTTGGCAGGAGCCACAGCTCAGACCCTCCCTCTCCCTCTCCCACAAGTGATTATAAAGTAGTCTCACCTATGCTCCCCACAAAACAGCCACAAATAGTCACCAACAGCAAAGACAGAAAGGGGCAGAACCTAAACTTCAAAACCAGGCTCCAAGGGAACAGGAGGTCTGGACGTGTGCTCATGTGCATCTTCAAAAATGGATGTTATGGGCTAGACATGGTGGCTCACACTTGTAATCCCAGCACTTTGGGAAGCTGAGGTGGGAGGATCATTTCACCCTAGGAGTTGGAGACCAACCTGGGAAATAGAGCGAGACCCTGTCTCTACAAAAAATTTAAGAAAAACAAAAAACAAACAAGAAAAAACTAGCTGGGCGTGATGGCACCCAGCTACTCGAGAGGCCAAGGTGGGAGGCTCGTTTGAGCCCAGAAGTTTTAGGCTGCAGTGAGCCACGACTGCGCCACTGCACTCTAGCCTGGGCAACAGAGTGAGACATTGTCTCTTAAAAAAAAAAGGCTATGAAGACTTTCCAATGAGAGTGGGAACTCATCTCAAGATAAATATTAAATGAAAAAAACCAAGATGTGGCCGGGTGCAGTGGCTCATGCCTGTAATCCCAGCACCTTGGGAGGCCGAGGTAGGCAGATCATGAGGTCAGAGTTCGAGAGTAGCCAACATAGTGAAACCCCGTCTCTACTAAAAATACAAAACAATTAGCTGGGTGTGGTGGCGGGCGCCTGTAGTCCCAGCTACTAGGGAGGCTGAGGCAGGAGAATCGCTTGAACCCTGGAGGTGGAGCTTGCAGTGAGCTGAGATCATACCATTGCACTCCAGCCTGGGTGACAGTGGAGACTCCGTCTCAAAAAAAAAAAAAGAAAAAAAGCAAGATGTAAAACTACATATACAAAATAAAATTCAAAAATAACCTGCATATACAGTATTTTCTCAATGCATATGAAAAACAACAGTAAACAGACATAACCAAAGATGCCATCAGCAGTTGACCCTATCAGCTTTCTAGCTTTTCTACAATGCTCACTGCTTTAATAATCAGAAAAGAACACTTCAGACAAACGTGATGGCTCACATTTGCAGTCCTAGTTACTCAAGAGGCTGAGGTGGAAGGATCACTGCAGCCCAGGAGTTCATGGCTGCAGTGGCTATGATGGTGCCACTGCACTCTAGCCTGGGCAACAGAACGAGACCCCACCTCTAAAAAAAAATTAAAGAAAAAAAAAAGATGGTCAGGAGCAGTGGCTCATAACTACAATCCTAGCACTTTGGAAGGCTAAGGTAGGGGGATTGCTTGATCCCAGGAATTTGAGACCATCCTGGGCAACATGGTGAACCCCGTCTCTACAAAAAATAGAAAAATTAGCTGGATGTGGTGTCATACGCCTGTAGTCCCAGCTACTCAGGAGGCTGAGGGGAGAGGATCACTTCAGCTCGAGAGGTGGAGGCCACAGTGAGTTGAGATGGTGCCACTGCACTCCAGCCTGGGCAAGAGAGCGAGACTCTGTCTCAAAAAATAGTAAAATAAAATACAATAATGATGACTACCATTGTTATGATTTTCGGCTTGGCTTATGAAACACAAGATGCTTGCAAGGTTGCCCGGGCAGAAAGCTTTTGCCTAAATAAAGCAGAACGCCTGCTGAGAGAATGAACTGAGGTTTTTTTTTTTTCATTTTTACTCAGAGGGAGGCTGTCCTTTGCTTTAATTCCAACTCAATATCCTTTGAAGAAGAAAAATTATGAAATAAATAATATTCTAGAACTTGTTATATGGCTATATATAATTACATAATGTTGGATTTTGCTTTTTGTAAAAAATTTGCTTTTTCTCTTACGACTTGAAAAATCATTGTGTGTATTTAATTGTTATCCTGAAGCCAATCTCTTTTTCCCAGAGGAATAAATCTTCACAAAACAAACAGGAAAATTCTGATAGCTTTCCAGCTGGGTTTTCAGAGAAGCATCAGCATGTGAGGTAAAATGTACCTGCGAGCTGAGAAGGTCCCTCCCCTGAGGACTGCCCCTTGTGTGTGGCCTCCAGGCCAAGCCCTCAGGCAGGCCCCCTCTCACTCTACGAGCACACATGAAAGAGGCTAGGGTGGCAAGGCATACTGGGAGTTCCCTCCGGGCTCGGGACAGAGGGTGCAGGGGTGTCCCCACTGGAAAGAAGGTTGCCAATGGCCAGCAGACTGCAGGCAGGGGCACAAGTCTTCCTTCCTGCTGCAGGTAAGAAGGGCCCACCAGCCAGGAGACCATGGAGATGTTCCATGTTTCATAAGCACTGCTCAACCAGACTCTTCTTACGGGGCTAAGTGATCCTGTCTGCGTATGAGGACGTGGGGGTAACAGCAAGCATGCCCAGCTCTCCCTTCTCTCTCCATGCTGCCTATGGACTGACTACACCAGCCATCATGTTCTCTCCCCTGACTTTCAGAGTCCTTTGTTATTTTAATGACAGTTCCATATTCCATGAGAAGACAACCTGTTACTTCAAATATCATCAACGCACTCTGGCTGGCATTCTGCTTGTCTGTGTCTGTGTGCTTTGGAAATGCAGGAAAGAGGAAGAATGAGCTTCTGATAGGTAGGGTTCTGAGGAAGGAGGGTGGGGGCCAAGTAGACAACATGTATGGCACACACAGTCACCACTACCTTCCCTCATAGATGAGGAATAAGGCAATTATGTCTACAATCCCCAATTCAACACTATATGTCCTACCTAGTGCAAAAGGCAAGAACAGTGTCTAAGCACTGAGAGGAAAAATAACATTTATTTACATTATGACACGACTGTACACTAAATAATCTGCATAGTCTTAGAATGAACAAATTTAGTAAAGTCACTGGATATAAGGGCAATATACAAAAATTAATTGTATGTCAGCAAAAAACAAAGCTAAAATTAAAAAATACCAATTACAGTATCAAAAACATTAAATATCTAGTAATAAATTTAACAAAATGTTAAGTCCGCTACATAGAAACCTATACAATATTACTAAGACCTAAACAATAGAGGAATATAAGTAGAATATATAATGGCTGTGGATTAGAGGACTTGGGTGTTCTAAAGATCTTGATTCTCATCAAATTGATCTATAGTCACACCACAGCACTCCAGCCTGCATGACAGAGTGAGACTCTGTCTCAAAAAAAAAAATCTATAGAGTCAAATGGAGATCCACATGGAACAAAACTAACTTGATGCCTACCCCTTCTGTCATACACTCAAATGCTTTCCAGGTAGACAGTCCTCTAAGTGTGAAAGGAAAAACGAGTTTCTGGAAGATAACAAAGGAAATATCTTCATGACCTTTGAGTAAGGCAAACATTTCTTAAACAAGACACCAAGAATGCTAGCATAAAGCAAATGGCTGAACACTGGAAGACATTAAAACCACAAATGTCTTTTCATCAAAGACACCACTGACAGCATGAAAGGGCCAGCCACAGAGTGGGGATATGTATGCCTGGCAAAGGGCTCCCATCCAGGACACTGCTTACCTGTGGCTGCAGCATCGCACAATCCTCAGAAGTAAGTGGATGGCTTTTAATCGTTGATGGCCAGTCTGGCGACAGGCCACGCCCACCAGCCATTCCCAAATTTTTGCCAATGGGAGATGAGGCACAACCCTTTCTTCTGACAACATCTGTTTCAAAATCTCGAATCCTGGCCAACACCCCAAAACACAGATATACAAACAGAGACAGGTAATAAGTAATATTATTATATAAAGTGTAACAATTGTGTACGTTAAGAATTCTACATTTTATAAACTGCTGAAATTTTAATCAATAGGACGAAATAACTGCGATCATTTAAATTCTGGCTGAAATTAAGGCTCTTGTAAAAATGACACAGGGGTCGTATTTTCAGTTCCTCCTTTTTTCAAAATGCCCTGGCAAATTCTAAGAGAACAAGCATCCTTGTCGGGCCCTGACAGAATGCCTCTCATAGCTGGCCATTCAAGTTTACAACTAGCCAATGAAATCACATTCAGGAGTGACAGGTGTGGGGCTTGTGAGACAAATTTGGAAAGTGTGAGAGACAAGTACCTGCTTTGATTTTAACCAAGATCAGTGACATCATGGCACCCACAGCCATGGAGTGTCCCTGGCAGGCAGATGGTGCGAACGCAAAGCCCAGAGCACACACCTGTCTGGAACCGCCCCAGGTGTCCGGCCGTCACGGTGAATTTGTAGCCCCACTCGGTGTTGCTCATGTCGGAGGTGAAGCGGTAATACAGAGTGTCTCCTAGGCACACAAGAGTCAGAGGCAGGTCAGGAACTGCAGCAACAGGGAATGACAACAGAGGCGTTTCGGATGAAAGCTATTAAACCCCTTTCAACATTCTCTAGTAAGGTCCCTTCTCAGTATGAAGTTGAAACACTGCCTGTGAAGAACCTATCTAATCGAGTATCTGTTTCACTACCTGGAAGTTCAAAATCTTTCCACTTCTGCTGAGACCCGCTGAAGCTGTGGCGGTCTTGCTGGAAGTCACTACTGCTGGACATGGCTAACTCGTCACAGCCCTCCTCTGTGTTGCACTGAGAGTCGAATTTGATTGAGAGGTAGATGGCACCAGGAATGTGAACTTTATCCTAGAGAGGGGAAATGGAGAACACTTCTGTCGATGTGCTCACTAGACACGGACTGCAGCTGCCCCAGGCCGAGTCCTGCGCTGGACCTGGGTGCGTGAGAATGAGTGAACCACAGCCCTGGCCTCCAGGAGTGCACAGTCCAGCTGGGGCGAGCAGCATGCACGGATTGCAAATATAGTGCGAGGGATGCACAGTGGGGCAGGCGACACGGAGCCCCAGAGAAGGAGGGTCAGGCTGCTGTGAAGAGTGAAGAGGACAGGAGGACCCTGCCAGCAGAAGGCAGGAGTGGGAGGCAAGGTGGACCTGGGTGCATGGGGTGCGTTTCAGACAGGGGAACAGCCCTGTGAAGGTCTAGCACGTTCAGGGAATGGCAAGGAGCTTGGCATGTTTGGAGTAAAGGGTGTGCTACATGGTCACATATGCTTGGGAAGCAGGAACAGGGACGAGACATGACCCCAGAGAGGCTGGCAGGGGCAGACACTGAAGGCCCTGGGCATGAAAATGAGGCAGTAAGACTCTGAACAGGGAAAAGCTTTGGTGAGGCTTGCACGGTGTAGCATCACTGACAGCTGGTATGGAGCGAGGCTGGGCTGAGGCAAAAGTGAGGAAATCAGAAAGTAGCAGGAGCAGGAACTCCAGAGAAGGACAACGGGGGTCTAGGATCAGTGGAGAAGACAAGACCTCTTTGGGGTCGAACCTGGTGGCTGACCACATGTGCCTGTGTGGGACCAAGGGAGTGGGGCTGGAGCGCAGGAACGTGGCGAGAGAAGAGACTTGGAAGGAAGGCAGTTAGGAGGTTATACTTCTGAAAAACAAAATCTCAGATGGCCAATAACCCAGTTCTAAATCGGTTTTCATCATCCACCTTTGCTGCTGCAGGTTCCTTCTACTCGGAAGCAGATGCCTGGGCAACTCCAACATTTCTGTTTTCTCGCCAACATTTTTAAAAGTGCTAATGGGGGCCAGGTGAGGTGGCTCATGCCTGTAATCCCAGCACCTTGGGAGGCCGAGGCAGGCGGATCACCTGAGGTCAGGAGTTAGAGACCAGCCTGGCCAACATGGTAAAACCCCATCTCTACTAAAACTACAAAAATTAGCTGGGCGTGGTGGCAGGTGCCTTTATTCCTGCTAGTAGGGAGGCTGAGGCATGAGAATCACTTGAATTCGGGAGGCGAAGGTTGCAGTGAGCTGAGATCACACCACTGCACTCCACAGCCTGGGCGACAGAGTGAGACTCCGTTTAAAAAAATGTGCTAAAGGATATACATGGCCTTAAGTCAATGAGAATAACGGAGGCTGCCCCATTCCTGCCTCATCAAAATGCCTACCTCCCTGCCCAGATACAAAGTTAAGGATGGAAAAGATGAGACTTTGATTCAGTTATGGGAAATTTAAACAGGGGCTGTAGTATCCAAGGTGTGGGCAGGTCATTAGGAGGCAGCTGAAGAGTGAGGGTCCAACCTGGACCACATTCAGACTCACTGTCTCACTGTGAAGCCAAGGACTCACTCTCAGGAGCTTGCTGCAGGGAAAGTAAAGCTCTCCTGCAGGACGCAGTGGCCCATTTTCTTCTATTAAAACAAGCAAGGCCCGGAGAAGAGAAGACTTGCTTGTATAGAAACCCTGGCCTCAAGGAGGTAGACTGCAGTTTGTTCAAGGAAGCGCTTTCTTGGACAGGTCTTTGCTGTCCAGGGGACTGATGAGGTCTCTGCCACTCAGTAGCCCTTACAGGGCCTGCTAGCCCCAGGCCCTA
The DNA here is from genome assembly GCF_002776525.5 of Piliocolobus tephrosceles. NCBI lineage: Eukaryota > Metazoa > Chordata > Mammalia > Primates > Cercopithecidae > Piliocolobus > Piliocolobus tephrosceles. The sequence continues at coordinate 3,806,293 of NC_045449.1, forward strand.
CCTCGAAGTTGGTGTTGTTGTTATATGGGTGTTTCGATTCCCTCACTTGCACCTCCATTCCTGGCTCCTCCATGAACTGGCAGGCAGCCAGGGCCATGGTCCCCAGCATGTCCTCTCGGCAGCCCTGGAGCACTTTCTGCAGGATCTGGTAGGAAGCAGACAGATAAGGTCAGGGCCTGCTAGTGGCATCAGGAAGAAGGGACAGTTTACTTCAACCCAAGACCCACCCAAAGGTGCTGGCATCATCTTAGACCTAGGACGAGCCTCTGTGACTCCATCACCCAAAAACAACTCCACCAGCCTCTCAATGGACCAGGCTGTTGCTGTCAATCAGGACACTGCAGTCCTTTCAGAATGATACTGCTTAGAGGTGGTCTGAAAGAACTAACAGAACCAGTCATAAAGGGTCCTGGTCCTTGAAGGAGTCCCCAGCCAAGTAGGTGGATTGGCCTATGGATAAATAATGACCACACAATGTGATCGATGTCTAGAGTGAGGTGCAGAGTTGGGAGCTCTAGGTGGCAAGAACCGGGGGAGGACATGTCCACGCAAGGGCCTAGTAGAGGCAGGATGGCTCCCTTTGTCCCTTCCGCAAGACAGATATGCTAGAGCAAGCCTGCCAGCACCTGCAGGGCTGCAAGGCCGGGCAAGGACCTCGAGGTCTGGTGGAGTTCTCAGATGGGCAAAGCAAGGCTGAGAGGCCAAATGAACTTCCTCATGGACTGTGTGTTTGTGTGTGAAGGTGGGTGAGGGACAGGATCAAAAAGGAGCTACCAAATGTGCCTCAAGATTTCTGCACTTGGAAACTGGGAAGATGGCGACAAAGCTTTCTGGTTCAGCTGGAAATTGCGCTCAGGGCCCCTGAGTTCCTCACTAGCCCAATCCTTGGGAGAGGATACAGCGGCCCTACCTTTGCTGCATTCACACCTGTCAGGGAGCCGCAGAGCCACACAGTAGCCTCGCTCCAGGAAGCACTCACTGGAGGAAGCCCGTGGGGCAGAGGGAGAACCTGGTGGGTGAGCGCAAGCTCAGTCTGCATAACTACCTTCTCCCACTCGTGCTTTTCTTCCAGCTGCATGAACATATCCAAAATGTAGGTCATATGGGCAGGGCCACTGAGCTCCAGGATGTCCTCGCTCACTGGCACATGGCCAGGCCACTCGGCGAGCAGGGATGCAAGCACGTGGCGGGCATACAGGACAGCCGTGGCCTCGTTCACTCGGAAGAGGTAGTCCCGGACAGCCCTCTTACTCTTGCAGTTCAGCTCCTTGTGCAGGAGGGCGGCGCTCTTGCTACGGCGCTGCTTGGCATAGCTCTGCTGCAGTTCGCTCTCTGTGCTGGAGATCAGCTTCTGGGTCACAGGGTTCGATTCAGCAGTGGCTTGGTCGCAGCGTGCAGGCCGGGACTGCAAACCCAAGCCCACCGTTACAGAGCTCTAGCCTTCTTACAGTGGTGCTATGGGGTGGGGGATGGGGTGCGGACACTTTGGGTCCAAGGTGGGGTGACATACCAAGCATGGCAGGATGATCATGTCCGTATCCACAGCTTTGGCGCTCTGCTCTTCCAGCCTCAGACTCTTACTGGGCTGCCACCGCTGAGCCAGGGACCGTATCCTTTCATCTGTGGTGAGCTCGTCACCATCAAACCTGAAGAAAGGCAGCACAAAGTTGAGTACCAACAGTGTACAGAGGCCAGAGATTTAACCTGCACTTAAACTTGTTGGCAACGTTGATCAGAGTTGTTTTTCTGTTAGCGTCAATGACATTATCATATTCTGTGTTTTGCCAACTGGATTCATAGCCTTCACTTATTCATGGATACAGAATGCATGCATGCTCTGGGGCAGGGGATGCAAACTCTCCTGCAAAATCCATTCTCCTTTTCTATCTTTTTCATTCTTTAAATTAATTTAAATGTTATTAATGTTTTATTTTCATTGAAAAAACTTTTTTTTAAAATTAATTAATTAATTTATTTTTTTTTTTGAGACAGAGTCTCGCTCTGTTGCTGGGGCTGGAGTGCAGTGGCCGGATCTCAGCTCACTGCAAGCTCCGCCTCCCGGGTTTACGCCATTCTCCTGCCTCAGCCTCCAGAGTAGCTGGGACTACAGGCGCCCGCCACCTCGCCCGGCTAGATTTTTGTATTTTTTAGTAGAGACGGGGTTTCACCGTGTTAGCCAGGATGGTCTCGATCTCCTGATCTCGTGATCCACCCGTCTCGGCCTCCCAAAGTGCTGGGATTACAGGCTTGAGCCATCGCGCCCGGCCTAATTTATTTTTTTAGAGATGACGTGTTGAAGCTGTTGCCCAGGCTGGACTGGAACTCCTGGGCTCAAGCGATCCTCCTGCCTCAGCTTCCCTGATAGCTGCGATTACAGGCTCATACCACCATGCCTGGACTCCCCTTCTCTCTTTTTTTAAAGACAATTTAACAGAGTTTCACTGAGCAAAGAGTGATCCCTGAATTGGACAGCTCCTGAATCAAAATGGGTTCAGAGTGACTCCATGCTGTGGCTGGAGGTTTATGAACAGAAAAATGAAAATGACACACAGAAAACAGAAGTACAGAAACAGCTGGAATGGTTACAGACTGGTGTTTGCCTGATTTCAACGCAGTCTGAACAGTTGGACGACTTTGGCCGAAACTTGGTGGCCCTTCTCTCTCTCTAAAGCTCCCTAGAATTTTAGCAAGAGCTATAGTCACCCAGCGAGAGACATGGTTAGCAGCTAGATGTGGTGATGCCCCTGGGTTCTGGGCAGTGCAGGTGAGCGAAGTGGTGTCCCACCTCTGGAGTCTACTGGACTAATGGTGCACTCCCTTCTCCACCTTCCCCCTTTCCTCTGGGCTAGAACCGAGAGGTGGGATGGCCGAGCGAGCTTCCACTCCACAGATGAGAATGCTGGGGCTGCTGGGTCACTCTGTGGAGCACAGCTGTCACCCACCCCAGACTCTGCCCACCTCTGGACTGTTACGTGAGAGAAAAACACATTCTACTGCCCCGATCCATTATATTTCTTGTTTCTTAGTTACAGCAGCTTAGACTGTACCCTAACTAATGCAACCCTGCTTCATTTCACAAAGGCTTTTAGGCAATATAAAAGAAACTCATAAAAGAGACATATGAAATGTAAAATAAAAGACAAATTAAATGAGAATTTACAGTTAGAATAAGAAGTCAAAATGAGGATATAGGGGATGGAGAAAGAGACTAGATTGCAGATATGTAAAGTTCTACCCAAATTAAGCTGGCCCCAAGAACTAGCTCTGAACTTCCTGGCCAATTGAAAGGGTATGTTCTTAATTTTAAAAATCTCTTGAGCAGAAGTTCCTGTTCTGCGCTATCTGCTCCCTGGGATTACACACGAGAGACATTTTGGTGCCTGCCTAATTTCTGCATCTGTAAAATAAGTTTCCTCTCAGAAACTTACTTCTCAGAGGCAGACTACAAACATCAGTTTTTAAGAGGAACCACAGTGCACTTCGAAAATGATCCAGGTAATGCAGCACAGGCCACCTCCCACCTCGCCTTACAAAGGACTAGCAACTGCTTCCCGGCCTGTCGGAGTGTCCATCGATCCAGAGGCCGCTGCCAGGAGGCGCACACCCTCCCGCCCTCACATGTGCTCTCTCTGGCCACACTTCAGCTGCACTGAAATGTCCCTTACCTCTTCTGAACCTCCAGGAAGAAAGAATCAGTCTTTTTCATCTGCAGTTCGTATATGGCCCGAAGAATGTGCAGAGGGGCATTCAGGGCATCATGAGCCATCTGGAGGCCCGGGGAGGACGCAGACAAGAACCATTAAAAGTGCTTCAATACCGTATTGATAAACTGAACTCAAAACTGAGAAGATAATATAGCAAAAGCTTCCACAGGTTATAATTGAGGAACATTATATGGGTAGTTTAAAAAGCATATACAATTGTAAGCACTAAAACATGGACTGTAACACCTACATTAGGATTGTAACTTCAAAGGAAATTATAAAACACTAAAACCCCAAAGAAATATCCTATCAACAAAATGCAGTGCTAACAGTAGATACTTACCTCATCGTATTCACGGCTAGCGTCTCTATAACCGTTTTACACTTAAGTTTGACAACTAGCACATATATGGACATGGTATTTTCTTTGGATTTTTTTTGACACAGGGTCTCACTTGGTTGCCCAGGCTGGAGTGCAGTGGTGTAATCATAGCTCATACCATTGAGTACCAAAAGCTTAGAAAGGCAAGAGTTTTAACCTGCACTTAAACTTGTCAGCAATGTTGATCAGAGTAGTCTTTCTGTTAGTATCAATGACATTATCATTTTCTGTATTGTGCCAACTGGATTCATAGCTTTCACTTATTCATGGATACAGAAATGCATGTATGCTCTGTGGCAGAGGATGCAAACTTTCTTGCAAAATCTGTAACCTTGAACTCCTGGGCTCAAGTGATCCTCCTGCCTCAGCCTCCTGGGTAGCCAGGACTACAGTGCATGCCACCACACCTGACTAGTCTTATTTTCTGTAGAGGCAGAGTCTTGCTAAGTTACCCAGGGTGGTCTTGAACTCTTGGCCTCAAGCGCTCCTCCTGCCTCAGCCTCCCAGAGTGCTGGGATTACAGGTGTGAGCCACTGTGCCCGGCTGGGACTTGGTTTTTCTGACATTCTACCCTACATTCTGTTTACTCTTCATTTAATTACAACTTTTGAAGTCCAAGCCCTCATCCTTTTCATATTATTCTGAGGAAGAATAGATTACCTAGGGGAGCTAAGAGTGTATTTCTGAGAAACTATGAAGAAGGAACTATTGTAGAAAGTTCATGGACGAGCCTTAGGGCTTTAGTAAGCCCTGGAAATTCATGCAAAATTTTACATACATATTTGAATGTGTATTTTATGGGGAGAGAGGACCTAAAGCTTTTGAGTTTATAACCCAATATATGAAGAACTATTGCTGTGGGGCTTTTCTGTTCTTCTGGATCAATTCTGCACAACATAGATTGAGTCTTTAGGAAGTGAATTCTCAGGACAGCCGACGGAAGCTTTTTCATGTTTAGGCTGAAACGTGGCCCGGGCCAAAGAGAAGTCATCCCTCAGAAGCCCCTCCCAAGCCACATGATGACGCAAGCACACACCAGGAAACATATTCTGGTGGGCTCATCCAGGCCCTCAAGGGGGTCCAGCTTTTTCTGCTCTGGGTCGCCAGGGCTGCTGACTGGCCGTTCCACCTCTTCCTCTCGGTCCCCTCGCTCGTCCAGCTCTAGGTCTCCGTGCTCAGCCAAAGCGTTCATCTCCTTTTTTGAGGAGTACAGCATGATGGACAAAATCTACACAGAAAGAAAATCCAGCTGAATGTGAGCACTTAGTGGGCAGGAAGACGGTACAGTCCTTTAATCATGAAAATATTGGGCCTAACCATTTTAAGACATCAGAATTTACTTGAAGAATGTGAAATTAGAAAAGAAACACGAATGTATGTTTAATTATACTTTGTAACCAAAGAAATACTAACTGAACACTATGGGGACCTTTGTGTTTATTAACTTTCCTACAGATGGTATAAACTGCTATCATCCGTTTTAGAACTTCTTTTGGCAAAATGTAAAGAGCTAGGGAAATGCTCATATGCTTTCACCCAGCAACTCATCTGTTACGAATAATGTAAAATATACAAAGTTATTTTCATAATACGCTGAGTGACGCACTAATAGCAAAAAAACTGAAAGCCACCTTCATGTATTATATGTATCCATAAAAAATGTTATAAAAACTACATCAAAACCTAGAAAGAAGCCCACATGCCATCAGTTTCTTTGAATAAGATGCTCACGATGCGGTCTAGATTTACACATGCACCGTGAAATGCATAGAAACAAAACAAGAAGGAGAAAATACACCAAATGCTAATGGCAGCTGTGTTTGGGATGTAGAGTTTGGAGGTTTTTTTTTTCTTTTATAAAGTTTTCTGCAATGTGGTTCTAATAATAAAAAATTTTAATTTAAAAAATTCCCTAAGAATAAAAGTTCAAATACTCTCCAAATTATCCATTAATATGTTTTAGCATATTTTCCTTAAACCTAACCAAATCCTCTTCCGGCAACTGAGAGCTGTTTCTGCAGGTTCCAGCCTCTGCTGGGTTGTGAATGGCCACTCACTTCCTCCTATGCGGTGGCAGCCTTTTCCTGGGCCTAAAGCTGGCACTGGGCACAGAAGGTCCACAGGGAACCACAGCAGTTCCACTAAGAAAACTCTAAGGTCTAACGGGAACATTAATAAAATTACAATGATCAACTAAAATCCTACATAAAAATAAACCTAAGTGAGGACAAATTTAGAGGCTGATTTTGGCTGAAAGCAACTTTAAAGGGCATAAAAATTCAAGGGTATACATTATTACATGATATAATGGTTAATCATGTGTTTCCATAACACGCTTCTCTTCCACTGTTCTTTGAACAAACATTAAATTCATTTTCCCTGACGGGGTAGACAGGTGTCATAATCCCTATTTCCGAAAGGGAATACAGAAGCAAGGGAGTTTCCCACACTGTACTAAATGAGCGTGCACAGGGCAGAAGCAACTGGAACTCGCCGACGCTTCTAACTCCTAGGCCAGTACATCTGCACCAGGAAAGAGGAGCAGGAGCCCCTCTCGTCTCTTACTTCCAGGTCCCGGAGGAGCCACGTTTTACTAAAGCCAGTCCCTTTGCTGCATTTTTTCACCAGCAACTTCAGCAAATCGGTCTGAAGGAAGGTAGCATGGGTCTCTTCAAAACCGTGAGCCTGCCAAGCAGAAAAAGAACGATTTGTGACTGCCTTGGAGTGAAGAAGGTACAACCTTAGCTATAACTCAGTCTGTTCATTCACTCATTCATTCATTCATTCAACACATACTTTTGAATGAAGCCTATTTTATGTCACACCCCGCTGCTCTAACTTCCAAAAGCTGTCCGGTGCTCTTTAGGCTAAAATCCAAGCCTCTGATCATGGCTGACAGAGACCAAAGTCCCTGCCTGCTTCTCTGGCTGCACACCCCCTCTCCTGCATTATCCTGAAGCCTGGGAGGTGTTCTTTCTGCTCCTTGACAACCATGCTTGTTCCCTTTTGAGGCCTGGAGCTTGCTACTCATTCTGCGTGGAATGCTCTGTCCAGTTTTCCCAAAGCTGACTCCTTATCTATCAGTTCAAATTTTACTAGAGTAATGCTTTTTTTGACCCACAGCAGTTTTTCTTGCAGGCTGCCTGTTGTCTCTCTTGCCGGTCAGACCGTAAGCTCCAGGAGAGCAGGGACCTTCTTTCTGGCTCAATACTACACGCTCAGTTCCATCTGGCCCTTGGTGCTCAACAAATATTTGCTGAATGAAGGATTCAAAGACAGAAATGACTGCTGCCCTTAGGGAGTTTATTTTCCCTTTCCTACTACAATGTAAACAATGGAAACAGTAGCACATTGTGATAAATGTCATCAACTAAAGAAACAGCAGGCTGGGCACAGCAGGCTGGGCACCATGGCTCATGCCTGTAACCCCAGCACTTCGAGAGGCGGAGGCAGAAGGATGGCTCAAGGTCAAGAGTTCAAGACCAGCCTGGGAAACATAGCAAGACCCTGTCTCTAAAAAAAATTAAAAAATTAAAAATTAAAAAAAATAACTGGGCATGGTGGTCCATGCCTGTGGTTAGTCCCAGCTAGGGACTGAGGCTGAGGCGAGAGGACCCCCTGAACCAAAGCATTTGAGGTTGCAGTGAGCCGTGATCACAGGTCTATACTCCAGCCTGGGCAACAGAGCGAGACCCTGTTTCAAACAAAGAAATGCCAGAGAAAAGCTACAAACAAACAAATAAACAAAAGAAACAGTAGATGAATAGTCTCAATTCTACAACCACAAACTCCCAGGGTAGATCAGAGCTGAAATGCCGCTGAGTCTAGCTCCCGCGGTGTTGAGTGCCCTCCATGAGCTCCCTGTCGGTGCTTCCGCTGAACAGCCTTCAACTTTTCAGCTGAGCTCCTGCTTTCATGGATATCTCTGTGGGGAAGATGATCCTAAAAGTGAGCTGACATGTGTTTCCTTGAAAGATCATTTCTCTGCCTCTCAGGTATTGGAAATTCTCGTAAGGCAGCGAGCGTGCTCATCTCCATGCCCAATATTGCCCAGCCCTTTTTTTTTTTGAGACGGAGTCTTGCTCTGTCACCCAGGCTGGAGGGCAATGGCATGATCTAGGCTCACTACAACCTCTGCCTCCCAGGTTCAAATGATTCTCATGCCTCAGCCTCCCGAGTAGCTGGGATTACAGGCGCGTACTACCACACCTGGCTAATTTTTTGTATTTTTAGTAGAGACGGAGTTTTGCCATGTTGCCCAGGCTGGTCTCGAACTCCTGAGCTCAGGCAATCCGCTGGCCTCGGCCTCCCAAAGTGCTAGGATTACTGCTGTGAGTCACTGCGCCCGGCCATTGCCCAGTTTTTTAACTTGTCTACCTCTTTCCACTCCAACTGCCAAATCTGTTGCTCATTCCCTAGGATGCTAGCTCCCTCTCTTCCTCCCTTCATCGTCTACGATGAAGCACAGGAGTTGTCATTTAGAGAGGAAAGTGAGAAACTTTTCAGTCAAGTTTTCTCTTCATCTGACAAAGCTGTGTTCTCATGAAGTAGTAGTATCGGAGTCCTTGAAACAATGAAAAGACAGAGAAGCCAACTATTGGGAAAATAGTATTTCCTCTTTGAAGTTATCTGTGCGCAAGGCCCCCGCGTTTCTAAAAATAATCAAGATCCTACGGTTTACCATCCATTGAAATTAGATGGCATTTCCTCCTAGTTAATCCCCACACAGATGTCAAATTATAGCCAGGTCCACTGCCAACTGGAGAAGCTCACCATTACCTTTAGTGTTTTATACAATCCTTTGAGGGCCAGGGACAGGACCCAAGTTGCTTCCACTGCCTCAGGACAATGGCTGTCCATGCTGGTTTGCAGAAGGTGACTGGCGATAAAGGCAAAGTGCTGGGAGTACTGGCTCAGCTGGGCCTGAGAGTCACCACATTCTTGTCCTCCTCCCTTCTGGACCAGCTGGTAGTCCTTCACTGAAGGGTGACATCAGGCAGAAAGAGAAAGGCACAAAAAGTACAGTTCATGCTTCCAGCAGCTATTTCTTCCATAGTAACATGCCTTACTAAAGCAGGGACTGCAGAAACACAAATCTCCCGGGCTCAGTCTTAGCCAATAAAGCCAGCTTGTAGGTAAACACAAAAATAGTAATGGCTACCTATCCATCAAGCAACTGAGTGGGACAATTTGCATTCTTACTATTGTGTACAAGCAGGCCATCTCCACAGGTGTTAACAGAAGTTCTTAAAAATAGCAAATATGAGGCCAGGCATGGTGGCTCACGCCTGTAATCCCAGCACTTTGGGAGGCCAAGGTGGGTGGATCACTTGAGGTCAGGAGTTCAAGACTAGCTTGGTCAACATGGTAAAATCCCATCTAAAAATACAAAAATCAGCTAGGTGTAGTGGCACACGCTTGTGATCCCAGCTACTCAGGAGGCTGAGGCAGGAGAATCACTTGAACCTGGGAGGTGGAGGTTGCAGTGAACCAAGATCGTGCCATTGCATTCTAGCCTGGGCGACAGAGCCAGACTCCATCTCAAAAAAAAAAAAAAAAAAAAAGGTACACATGAGATTTCCATTTCCAAACAAGCCAGAACAAGAGAGACTGGATTTACTCTCCCACCTTAAACAATCAGAATACTGAAAAAACATGAAACAACAGCTTGCAAATATTGGGCAAAAGGTAGTATAGGACTATGGTCCCTGAGAGGAGGGACATAAACTAGATCAGCCCTCCAATAGCACCAGCTATCTGCAGACGATTTCCAAGCTGCAAAGTGGGAAGCAAACATCCAGGCAGAATCCAGCAGTCTGAATGAATTAAAGAAACAGAGATCTGAGTTCAGGGAGGTCAAGGCAGCTAGAATGTACAGGGCAGAGTATCACAGAGCAGGGAGATGCACAGAGAGAGGGGTGGGTTGGGGAGAGCTCTCCGGAGATCCACAGAGTCAATCATGAGTCTGTGGCTGCATACTGACCTGCACATTTCTGTGAAAGGAAACTACCTGGGGCAGGAGAAAGAGCTACAGTAGACAGAACAATTCGTGGAGCTCACAGAGAGCTGGGAATATTTTGTCTTTCCAACAGAGAGAGTGGAAGTGTCCTGGTAGAGATGGGGGTGGGGGCAGAAAGAATATTTGAATACATAATGGTCAAAACTTTTCCAAATTTGATGAAAACTATAAATCTAAGGAGCTCAATAAACACCTAAGCAGAAGAAACATAAAGAAAGTCATGTCAAGGCACGTGCATATCAAATTGCTAAAAATATAGCCAGAAGAAAAAGAGACATTACAAAAACGTAGCAAAAGAAGAATGACAGCAGACTTCATCCCAGAATCTGCACAAGCCAGAAGACAATAGACCAATGTATTTTTTTTTTTTTGAGATGGAGTTTTTGCTCTTGTCACCCAGGCTAGAGTACAATGGCACAATCTTGGCTGACTGCAACCTCCGCCTCCCAGGTTCAAGTGATTCTCCTGCCTCAGCCTCCCAAGTAGCTGGGATTACAGGCGTGCGCCATCACGCCCAGATATTTTTGTATTTTTAGTAGAGACGGGGTTTCACCATGTTGGCCAGGCTGGTCTCGAACTCCTGACCTCAGGTGATTCACCTGCCTCAGCTTCCCAAAGTGCTGGGATTATAGGCCTGAGCCACCACACCCAGGCTAGACCAACATCTTTAAAGTATTTGAAGATAAAACTCAGCTTAGAATTTTTTACCCAGCAAAATTATCTTTCAAAGATGAAGTAAAAAATAGTCCCCTAGGTAAACTGAGAGATTATGTAATGTCTGACCTGCACTACAAATAATGTTCAGTGCAGTTTTTCAGGTCCCCCTAAAAACTAAAAAAGATCCCAGATGGAAAACTGAATCTTTACAAAGGAATGAAAAGCACTAGAAATGAAAAATAGATGGCTAAACATAAAAGTTATTGTTTTCTCATTTTAAAATCTCTTAAAATATCTCTCTCTCTCGTTTTTTTGTGGGGATGGGGGTAGAAGACAGGGTCTTGCTGTATTGCCCAGCCTGGCACTGAATTCCTGGCTCCAGGCTTTGCGATCCTCCTGCCTTGCCTCCCAAAGTGCTGAGATTACAGGTACAAGCCCTATGCACCCAGCAACATCTCACCCTTTTTTTTTTTTTTTTTTTTTTTTGAGAGAAGTCTCGCTCTTGTTCTCCAGGCTAAAGTGCAATGGCGCGATCCTGGCTCACTGCAACCTCCGCCTCCTGGGTTCAAGTGATTCTCTTGCCTCAGCCTCTCAGCCTCCCGAGTAGCTGGGTTTACAGGTACCTGCCACCACGCCTGGTTAATTTTTGTATTTTTAGTAGAGAGAGGGTTTCACCATGTTGGCCAGGCTGGTCTTGAACTCCTGACCTCAGGTGATCTGCCTGCCTCAGCCTCCCAAAGTGCTGGGATTACAGGCGTGAGCCACTGCGCCTGGCCTTTTTTTTTTTTTCCCCCAAAGAGATAGACTCTTGCTCTGTCACCTAGACTAGAGTGCAGTAGCCTGATCATAGCTCACTGAAGCCTTGATCTCCTGGGCTCAAGTGATCCTGCTGCCTCTGCATCCAAAGCAGCTGGGATTACAGGCGTGTGTCACCACACATGGCTTTCTAAAAAATTATTTTTAATAGAGATGGGGTCTAGCTGTGCTGCCCAGGCTGGTCCCAAACTCCTGGCCTTATCATCATTTATTTATTTATTTATTTTTGTAGAGATGGAATTTTGCTATGTTGCCCAGGTTGATCTCAAACTCCTATCCTCCAGTGATCTTCCCACCTCACTCAGCCTCTCAGAGTGCTGGGTTATTTTGTTTTTCTTAATGATTTCATTTTATTTCTACCATTAGCTCTTTAAGTATAGTTAAAGAGCTAACATACAATTAGCTCCTCTGAGGAGGAGCTAATACAATCCTCTGAGGATACTAAGGGATGACTATTCTATACAAATGCTGTTTTTAAAAATGCAAGACAGGCTACATAAATATTAGATTTCAGAATGAGGAGTATCATTAGGGATAAAAAGGGACATTTCATAAGAAAAAGAGAAACATACAATTACAGTTAGAAACTTCTATAGTCCTCTCTCAGGAATTGTTAGAACAAGGAGATAAAACATCAGTTAAGGGCACAGAAGACTTGAATAACATTATCCATTGACTTGACCTAATTAACATCTCTAGGATACTCCACCAACAACATAGTACACACGCATTCTCTTCAAGTGTACGTGGAACCTTCATGAAAACAGACCTAATTTTGGACAATAAAACAAATTGCAATAATATTCATAATAGGACTGAACTAATTAAAAATATGCTCTCTGACCACAAGGGAATTAAACCTGAAATCAACAACCAAACGGTATCTGGAATATCCTCCAAATATTAAGAAATTAAACATCAAACTTCTAAATAAGCTACACAGCAAAGAAAAAAAAAATCACAAGATAAATTAGAAAATATATTGTGACCTAAATGAAAATGATAATATATCATAAAAAAAAATTGTGGGATGTCCCTACTGAATCCAAGGGACACCGAAAAAGAAAAAAATAGTGGATGTGGCTGAAGTCATACTTAAGAGGAAATGCACAGCATTAAAATTCTTCTACTGCCAAGGAAGAAAGGTCTCAAATGCGTGATGGCTCCTACCTTAAGAAACTAGCAATCCCAGCACTTTGGGAGGCTGAGGTGGGTGGATCACTGAGGTCAGAAGTTCGAGACCAGCCTGACCAACATGGTAAACCTTGTCTCTACTAAAATTACAAAAATTAGCCAGGCATGGTGGCATGTGCCTGTAATCCCAGCTACTCAGGAGGCTGAGGCAGGAGAATCACTTGAACCCAGGAGGCGGAGGTTGTAGTGAGCCAAGATCGTGCCATTGCACTCCAGCCTGGGCAACAAGAGCGAAACTCCATCTCAAAAAAAATAAAAAATAAAAAATAAACCAGAAAAGCAGCCAGGCGTGGTAACTCATGCCTGTTATCCCAGCACTTTGGGAGGCTAAGGCAGGAGGATCACTTGAGCCCAGCAGTTTTGAGATCAGCCTGGGCAACATGGTGAGATCCTATCTCTATTTAAAAAAGGAAGGAAGGAAGGAAGGAAGGAAGGAAGGGAGGGAGGGAGGGAGGGAGGGAGGAAGGAAGGAAGGAAGGAAGGAAACCAGAAAAGCAGTAACAACACATTAAACACAAAGCCAGAAGAAATAAATAAATTTATCTGGGCAGTAATCAAAGAAACAGCAAACAGAAATAAAAGAAAAATGAATGAAACCAAAGTTGGTTCTCTGAAAAGATCAAATAACTTGATAGATCTCTGGCTAGACTATCTAGGAAACAAAAAGAGAAGACATAAATTGCCACAATCAGAAAATAAGAGAAGATGGCTAATACCTCAATATGCTAGGCTGAGAGAAGTTAAAGAAACCTAAATTTATTCTCTAAATAAACTGAATGATGTACCATGCACTCAATACAGATAGTCCCTGACTTACAATGGTTCAACGTAATGATTTTTCAACCTTTATAATGGGTTTATCAGGACATAACCCCATTATAAGCAGGAGAATCTGTGTGGTTAAGATATCGCCCAAATGAATCTATAGATTTGATGCAATGCTAATCAAAATCCCAGAAGGCCATACATTTTTTTAAGACAGGGTCTTGCCCTGTTGCCCAGGCTACAGTGGAGATCACGGCTCACTGCAGGTGATCCTCCCACCTCAGCCTCCCAAGTAGCTGGGACTACAGCATGCCACCACACCTGGCTACTTAATTTTATGTAGTGATAGAGGTCTCTACAAAGTGCTGGGATTTCAGGTGTGAGCCACTGCGCCTGGCTTCTGCAGGCTCTTTTATAGAAACTCTTTTACAGAAGCTGATTCTAAAATTTACACAGAAAGGCAAAGAAACCAGAAGAGTCAAAACAATTCTGAAAAAGAGCAAAGCCGAAAGACCTGATTTCAAAATTTTGTACAAATTTAAAATAGTCTGGCCAGGTGCGCTGGCTCATGCCTGTAATCCCAACACTTTGGGAGGCCGAGGCGGGTGGATCACTTGAGGTCGGGAGTTTGAGACCAGACTGGCCAACATGGTGAAACCCCATCTTTACTAAAAATACAAACGTTAGGCTGGGTGCAGTGGCTCATGCCTGCAATCCCAGCACTTTGGGAGGCCAAGGCGGGCGGATCACCTGAGGGCAGGAGTTTGAGACCAGCCTGGCCAATCTCATCTCTACTAAAAATACAAAAAATTAGCCAAGTGTGGTGGTACATGCCTGTAATCCCAACTACTTGGAAGGCTGAGGCAGGACAATTGCTGGAACCCAGGAAGCGGAGGTCGCAGTAAGCCAAGATGGTGTCATTGCACTCCAGCCTGGGCAACAGAGTGAGACTTGGTCTCAAAATAAATAAATGAATGAATTTACAATAGTAAAAAAAGTGTAGTACTGAAGCAAGGACACATAGATTAATGAAACATAATAGAATCCATAAATAGACAGATACATGTGTGTCAATTTTCAACAAAGTTCTGAGATAATTCGATGGAGAAAGGATGGTCTGTTCAACAAATGGTCCTGGATCAACTGGATGTTCATGTGCAAAAGAAAAGATCTTAGACATTTACATACAGGAAAACAGCACAGACACTGCCTAATGCTGGCGCTGAGTGAAAATGCAGACTGCTTCACGAGCAGAACTGGGAACGTAATGGGTAGACATTGCCTGGGGCTTGGCAAACTAAGTCAAAAGGGCATTTGTGACGTAATACTTTCAATGTTATACTGATAAGACAAAATGGAAAGTTACATGAATGCTAATACAATTATTTTAAGTGCAGCCACCTGACTCCATGGAGTCACCTGACTCCGTAATATGTTTAAATTACCCACAGAAAACAAATGCACCAGCAAATGGAGAAATTAAATGTTCAGAAGCTATGTATCTAGCCAACCAAAAAACACAGAGCCATATACACAAAAAGACAGCATGGAAAGGGGCCTTCGAAATTATCCCAATTCAGCACATCATTTCAGAGATAAGGGAAAAAGAAGCTTGGGGAGCTATAATTTGCTCTTAAAAAAAAATCACATGCAGGCCAAGAGTCAAGGTAATTCCACTGATTTTAGGGGATGCAGGGATTAGGCAATTTTCTTCCATTCTTAGAAAAAAATAATTATGCATGGTACCTGTTTTCCTCTTCCGAGTTTTGACATCAACAATCACAGCCCTGTTCTTCTCGGTAAAGTGCTTCAAGATGATCACATTGTGGGGTTCATTGGCATTATCCATATAAACGCAGCGGGTTCCCACACAGAGGACCTAGAACGTGGTAGACAGAGACAGAAAGGAGACATGGAGACAAGAAAGAATTCCTGTCAAACATGGAGACAAGAAAGAATTCTAAGGCATAAGCTCAGCCCCCTTTGATTGTGCCTCTGACTTCAACAAGCACGCAAGGATAGGGATCTTCTCATCTCTAAGTCCAAAGAGTCTGGCACAGGCTGGCACAGAACTGGTTTAAGTCCTTGCTGGATGAAGCCATGTTTTTACAGCCCCCTTTGTCCTAATCAGTAGAGGGACACGAAGATTAGAAATAAGGTCAAGATGAATGCCAAAATGAAAGACAATTTTTCTTTGAAGTTCTTTGTAATGTAATATATTACAGCTACCTATTATTCAAAGCCAACCACTGGCTAATGAACGAGCCAAATGGCTTAACTGGTAAAAATGCAAGTTGAATAAACCATCCCATAATCTTGATAATACTTCAATACTGTGAGAGCAAGGTATACAAGCAAAGGAAAAAGCTTCCAAAGATATCTATGCCTATATATCCAGATGCCACAGAGGCTTTGGTGTGCATGGTGAAGACTGGAAGGGGTGACCAGGCCCTCAGGCCTTCAGAGTGTGGTACCTGGGGGAAGCCAACCAGCACGAGGAGGGTGAAGATGTTGGTGTGCTTCAGCTGGAATGGCAGCTGCTTGATGCAGTGGTCTGTGAAGGTGGCAATGACATCACGCCACAGTGGGGCACTGTTGAGTGACCGCAGGATCTCTGCCATGGAGCACGCCCAGTCCAAGCCCACCCGGCTGGAAGGCAAGAGCTCCATTAGGGGCAGCACACAGGGCTCCAAACTCAACTCATTAGAGCTCACTACACTCCAAGGCAGACCCAGAGGCCTTCAAAGAGCCATTCATTAACTAGCTTAAAAACTACGAGAATGATGCTTTCTGTATAATGGTGAGCAAAAAAGCAAACAAAATCAAGACTTCTTACTTACATATTCACCCTACGGCTATGTTTCCAAAAATCTCTATAAAAGTCACCTGTGTGTGCGCACATGCGCACTCATATTCAAACACAGAAGAAAAGCTTAGAAGAAAATGTAGTGAAATAGCACCGGATGTATTAAAATGGTACAAGTCAGGGTGATTTTTTTCCTTCTTTTATTATTATTATTATTATTATTTTTTGAGAAGACGGAGTCTTGCTCTGTTGCCCAGGCTTGGGTATAATGGCGCGATCTCTGCTGACCGCAACCTCCGCCTCTTAAGTTCAAGCGATTCTCCTGCCTCCGCTTCCAGAGTAGCTGGGATTACAGGCACACGCCACTATGCCTGGCAAATTTTCTTTGTAATTTTAGTAGAGATGGGGTTTCACCATGTTGGCCAGGCTGGTCTCGAACTCCTGACCTCATGATACACCCGCCTCAGCCTCCCAAAGTGCTGGGATTACAGGGGTGAGTCACCGTGCCCAGCTTATTCCTTCATTTCTGTTTTCCAAATTTCGTGTTGCGATTATGTTACTTTTATAATTAAAATAGATTTATTTTCTTCAACCTCAAGGCCTACACTTACTGCTCGTAGGAAAAAAAACTGAATATGCCTCATTAGAGAGTTGAATCGGCAGCCAGTGTCAAGACTGCTCAGCTGTTTGAACGTTGGTGTTAAGCACAGTTTTAATGTGGGTTGACAGCATTGCCCATGAACCCAATTCTATTTCCACAAAACTCTCAGACAACAGAACTGGAGCACACCGAAATTAATCAACAGCCAGACCTTCAACTTAAACAAACACACACCAAGGTGGGATAGAGGGCCGGTGGCTAGAGGAACAAGGACTAAGGCTACCTGTCCAGACACACAGCTCCCAGGCTAAAAAGCAGGTGGGTGGTTTTCCAGCCGTCGGGCACAATGGTACTGTCCCCTGCAGCAAACAGGTTGTGTTTGGCTGAGAGGACTTTGATCACTGCGGCATCTACCTCTGCTGGCAAAAGACGGATAATTAACTGGCCAAGAAGACCCAGGGTGAGATGGTAGGTTTCATTCAGGTGGCCTGCGTTTGAGATGACAACCTGAAACATGAGTGGAAGGACGTGCTCCAGGTCTACCAGGGGAACTGTGGGGCCCTGCCAAGAGAAGGAGAGAAATCTGTTCAGTACAAAATCCATATCACCAAACCAGCTAAACATTATATCTCCCTCCTACCTTATTTACAACTGGCCTAGTGCTAACAGAATCATGCTGTGGCTTTCATAAATGCCATATGTATAATCACTTACAAAATAAACACCCTCAGGTCTCATCTTACAATCCTACTTCTAATATTTCTTTACTCTGAAAAGGAAACCTAAAATACTTGGTTACCTCCTCATCTTTCAAAATGTCTATTGTAAAATAATTTAAATAATTCAGAAACACGCAAAAGTTAAAGCTCCCCTATATCCCCTCCCTGCAACCATGGCCAGGAGATAACAACTGTTAAGTGTGATGAACAGTCCTTCAACCTTTTTCTATGCATATTTACACATGATACATGTTAAACAGGCCAGGTGTACAGTGACTCATGCCTGTAATCCCAGCACTTTGGGAGGCCAAGGTGGGAGAGTCACTTGAGCTCAGGAGTTCAAGACCAGCCTGGGCAACGTAGTGAGACCCTGTATCTACAAAACACACAAACAATTAGCCAGGCAGGTGGTGCGCGCCTGTGGTCCCAGCTACTTGGGAGGCTGAGGTGAGAGGACTGTTTGAGCCCAGGAGGTGGAGGATGCAGTGAGTCACAGTCATGCCAACTGCACTCCTGCCTGGGCAACAGAGTGAGACTCCGTCTCAAAAAACAAACAACATGTGTGTGTGTGTGTGTATGTATGTGTATGTGTATATATGTATCTATTTGTGTATGTATATATATGTAAAATAAATTAAAAATGTTAAATAGTTATTTTTCTTTCTTTAAATACTGCCTTGCAACTTATTAATACTTTGTTTCCAGTTCTTCATTATTATAAAAGCCATTCAGCTAAACGGCCTGGTACAAACATTTCTACACGTACACCATTTGTTATTTTCCACCGGAAAAAAACGCACAAAACTGAAGAGAGCTTTTAAAATGTCTGAGTTGTTATCCTCAGTGTGATTCAAGAGGGCACTATGTCCATAGTATGAAAACAAAGCAATCAAAGAATAAAAAGTTCTTGGAAATAAAGAGTGATTCTCAAGAAGGCGTCTTCCTGAAACGGCGGCCTGGTAGGGGTGTCAGAGTCCAAGAAGAACTCAGAAGGCATCTAGGCAGGGGGTTGGTCTGGCATAGGCCACATGGTGTCAGAACCCAAGCAGGGTATGGAGTTTGCACGGAGAAGGCCTGGCAGGCGAGTCAGAGCATAGGTGGGTGGGGAAGTCACCCAAGCCCAGGAACGCCCAGGCCTCTGGAGTTGGAGCTTGGGCTCCGAGTGAGGTGAGGAGGGCAACAATGCAGAAGGTCAGCCTGATGTGAGTGTCTGAACCTAAGTGGAGAGGTGAGGGCATCCGCGTGGGGAGTTCAGCCTCACACAGGGGCTCAGAGTCCAAACAGCATAAAGCAGCCTGTTGTGGGAGAGGGTGGTCTCAATGCAAGGGGGCAACCTGGATTAGAGACACAGACCCAAGTGTGGTGGGGAGGTATCCATGTCAGGAGTCCACTGTAATCCCAGCACTTTGGGAGGCCAAGGCAGGTGGCTCACCTGAGGTCAGGAGTTCGAGGCCAGCCTGGCCAACACGGTGAAACCCTGTCCCCACTAAAAATATAAAAATTAACCGAGTGTAGTGGTGGGCGCCTGTAATTCCAGTTACTCGGGAGGCTGAGGCAGGAGAATCGCTCGAACTGAGGAGGCAGAGGTTGCAGTGAGCCGAGACTGCGCCATTGCACTCCAGCCTGGGTGAGGGAGTGAGCCTCTCTAAAAAAAAAAAAAAAAAAAAAAAAAGAGTCAAAACAAGGAGAGGAGGACACCTCAAAAGAAGAATAGCAGCGGAGATGGGAGACTGATCCAGTAGGTAATTATGTGAAGGATGATGGGATCCAGGATTCTCACTGTTAAAGACTGGATTCTCTAAATCAGGGTTTCTCAACCTCAGTGCTACTGAAATTTAGGTCTGATAATTCTCGTATGTGTGTGTGTGGGGGGCGTGAGTGGCACCTGTGCATTTAAAAATGTTTAGCAGCATCCCTATTGTCTAGACTCCACTAAAATTCCAGGAGCATTCCCTGAGCTGTGACAGGCAAAAATGTCTCCAGGCATTGTGTCAAATAGCCAAACTGGATACCTTCACTTGAGAACCACTGCTCTAGGCTGGGGGTGGTGGCTCACACCTGTAATTCCAGCACTTTGGGAGGCTGAGGTGGGTGGATCACCTGAGGTCAGGAGTTCAAGACCAGCCTGGCCAACATGGTGAAACCTCATCTCTACTAAAAATACAAAAATTAGCCGGGAGTGGTGGCACATGCCCGTAATGCCAGCTTCTCGGGAGGCTGAGGCAGGAGAATCGCTTCAACCTGGGAGGCGGAGGTTGCAGTGAGCAGAGATCATGCCATTGCACTCCAGCCTGGGCAACAAGAGTGAAACTCTGTCTCAAAAAAAAAAAAAAAAAAAAAAACCAACAACAACAAAAAAAGAAAATCACTGCTCTAAATAAATATATAGAGTACACACACACACACACTCTCCCCCCACCTCCAACTGGGAAGACCTGGGAGCAGTGACACCCTGTTAGCAATGAACCCATTTAGTGCTCAAACCTTCATTCCTAAATATTACCCTCTACCAGAAGGAATGAGGTCACCTTAGAGAAATGGCTGATTCTAGGCCTAGGGGAGGGAGAACTTAAGAAGTGCCTGAAGGCCGGGCGCGGTGGCTCAAGCCTGTCATCCCAGCACTTTGGGAGGCCGAGACGGGCAGATCATGAGGTCAGGAGATCGAGACCATCCTGGCTAACACGGTGAAACCCCATCTCTACTAAAAATACAAAAACCTAGCCGGGCGAGGTGGCAGGCGCCTGTAGTCCCAGCTACTCAGGAGGCTGAGGCAGGAGAATGGCGTAAACCCGGGAGGCGGAGCTTGCAGTGAGCTGAGATCTGGCCACTGCACTCCAGCCTGGGCGACAGAGCGAGACTCCGTCTCAAAAAAAAAAAAAAAAGAAGTGCCTGAAATGACAGGGATATGTCAAAAGGACACAGAAGTCAGCCTGAATGGGCTCCCACTGGTCAAAATAAGTAATTAGAATAATGGATTATGGCTCATGGAGTAAAACAGGAAATCGTGAACCCATACTGATATAACTAACTAAATAAATTGTTTGATGAGAAACAGGATATTTACATAGTTACAAAGACTCTCCCCACTAAATATTTACTAATAACAAAAGGGGAAAGATTATGGTGGAAAAGGCTAATGGACACCACTTAATCCAGTGATCAAAGCAAACATATCAGTAATGAAATATGTCAAAACTGTGTTCTACCTGACAGGCCGCAATGAGAATGCAGCATCTCATCTGCGATTTTCCTGCCCAAGAGGCAAAGCCTGAATCTAATTATGAGGAAACATCTGATAACTCCAACCCCAAAGAGGAGGACATTCCACACAATAGGTGGCCTGTAATCTTCAAAAGCATCATGATCATGAAAGAAAAGACTGATAACTGTTAAAGACCAGAGATGATTAAAAGACATGACAACAAAATGCTACACATTCTTCTTTTTTTTTTTTTTTAAGAGACAGAGTCTCACTCTGTTGCCCAGACTGGAATGCAGAGGTGCAACCTTGGCTGCTATGACCTCGACCTCCTGGGCTTGAGTGATCCTCCTGCCTCAGCTTCCCAAGTAGCTGAGACTATAGGTGTGTGCCACCATGCCTGGTTAATTTTTCTATTTTTTGTAGAGATAGGGTCTTGCTATGTTTCCCAGGCTGGTCTCGAACCTCTGGGTTCAAGCAATCCTCCTACCTTGGTCTCCCAAAGTGCTGGGATTACAGATTCAAGGCACTGTGCCTGGCCTATACATTAATTCTGATCCTCCTGCCATAAAAGACACTTTTGGAGCAACTAGTGAAACTTGAATAGGGAGTAAGCGTTAGATGGTAGCAATGTACTGATGTTAATTTCTCTGACTTTGATGACTGCTGTCTGGTTACGTATGAGAATCTCCTCGTTTGTAGATAACACACACTAATGTATTTAGGAGTAATGTGGCATGAACTTGGCAACTTGCAGGCACAAAATTATTTGTATAGTACTTTTAACTTTTATATAAGTTTGTAATTATTTCTAAATTCGAGAGGATATGGAGCAAATAAAACTTTCATATGCTGCCGTGGGCGTGTGAACCAGTAAAAACATTGCAGAAACTGTTTGACAGGGAATGTGAACTGGTACAAAAACATTGCAGAAACTGGCAGAGAGTGTGAACTGGTACAAACATTGCAGAAACTGTTTGGCAGGGAGTGTGAACTGGTATAAACAGGGCAAAAACTATCTGGTAGGGAGTGTGAACCGATACAAACATTGCAGCAACTGTCTGGCAGGCGAAGTTCGGCCTGCATACAGATGCTCATCAAAAGCCACAGACAGGTGAGCTCATAGTACTGTCTGGAGTAATTTCCAGTTTGGAAACACTCAACAACAGTAAAGTGAACTTTAAAGTTATGGTATATTCATACAACAGAATTCTGCATAACAGGGAAAATGAATAAAGGAAACTAATCACAATAACATGGATGCATCTCACAAACATAACATTGAGCAGAAGCAGCCAGACACAGGCCAGGCGCAACGGCTCACGCCTGTCATCCCAGCACTTTGGGAGGCCAAGGTGGGTGGATCACTGGAGGCCAGGAGTTCAAGACCAGCCTGGCCAACACAGTGAAACCCCGCCTCTACTAAAAATATAAACATTAGCTGGGTGTGGTGGCACATGCCTGTAGTCCCAGCTACTTCGGAGGCTGAGTCACAACAAATCACTTCAACCCGGGAGATGGAGGTTGCGGTGAGCCAAGACTGCACCACTGCACTCCAGCCTGGGCAACAGAGCAAGACTGTCAAAAAAACAAAAAAACAAAAAAACACCAAGCAAGAGGAATGCAGCAACTTACTCCAGCTATACAAAGTTTCAAAACAAGCAAAAACTAACCTACGGTGACAGATGTCTTTTTATTACTGAGTTGCAAGAGTTCTTTATATATTCATTATAGGACTCTATCTAGGCACTTTTTACACTAAAATAAAACTAGTAACTTGCCCTCCAAAGTGCCTGCTAAAAAAAAAAAAAGATTATCAGGGGAAAATAACCTCAGTGGTGATTTTTAAAAGTCAACTTAATGAAATCTCTCAGAACAAGAGATAAACACGAAAAATATGACCAAACTGAAGATAAGATGGAGGGTAGATTCAAGGGGTCCATCCTGGCCAGGTGCAGTGGCTCACGCCTGTAATCCCAGCACTCTGGGAGGCCGAGGTGGGCAGATTGCTTGAGCTTGGCAGTTCTAGACCAGCCTGGCCAACATACTGAAACCCTACCTCTACTGAAAAAAAAAAACACAAAAATCAACTGGGTGTGGTGGCATGCACCTGTAATCCCAGCTACTTGGGGGCCTGAGGCACAAGAATCACTTGAAACCAGGAGGTGTAGGTTGCAGTGAGCTGAGATCCTACCACTGAACTCCAGCCTTGAGGACAGAGTGAGACTCTCTCCCAAAAAAAAAAAAAAAAAAAAAAGGTTCACCCTGCATCCAGGAGATGCAAACGGGGCAGATACAGAAGCAAAGCCCAACAATGGCAGAAAGGCATTTCCTTAGCTGAAGTAAAAATGGAGTTTTTTTTTTTTTTTTTTTTAAAACAGAAAAAAAAAAGAGGCTGGGGAGGAACAAAGAAAAATAAAATCTTTCTTTTTTTTTTTTTTTTTGAGATGGAGTCTCGCTCTGTCGCCCAGGCTGGAGTGCAGTGGAGCGATCTTGGCTCACTGCAAGCTCCACCTCCTGGGTTCACGCCATTCTCCTGCCTCAGCCTCCTGAGTAGCTGGGACTACAGGTGCCCGCCACCACACCCAGCTAATTTTTTTGTATTTTTAGTAGAGATGGGGTTTTACCATGTTAGCCAGGATGGTCTTGATCTCCTGACCTCATGAGCTGTCCGCCTTGGCCTCCCAAAGTGCTAGGATTACAGGCGTGAGTCACCGCACCCGGCCGAGAATCTTTTTAAAAATTATTTTACAAAACCTTTCTCATAGAGAAAGGTTTATTTTAACACAGTCTAATGAAATGTCTGAATTCCAAGGGTAAAAAAAGAAAATATTTAGGCAAAAAAATCAGTTGATATCATGTTAATATTGGACTTCTCATCGATCGTTCTAGATGGTGGAAGACTATGCAGCAATGTTGCAGGGGTCTGGAGGAAAAGGACTGTGTCCCTGTAATTCCACACCCAGACCGTCTTCCCATCTTTACATGTAGCCTTTCCTCAAAAAGTATTTAAGGAAGTATTTTAGCACAACAAAAAATGAACTGGAGTAAATAATTCAGAAGGAAGAAATAGTAACTAATAAATAATGTGCAGCCAACACTGTAACTATCAGTAATTAATTACCATATGGTCTAAAATTCTAAAAGTAGTTTGAGAGAGGCAAAATTCAAAAGATACAACACAAAACTCCAAAGCAGCCAACCAACCAAAGGATCCAGAGCTAAAATTATAAATAATTTGCACACTTGGGATATGATGAGGGAAATAGAAAAGCATCTCACTTGTCAAGGAATAAAGGGTCTCATTTTGTTTGGAAGAGAAGGTTAAAAGGTTACACTGTTAAATAAGAGAGAAATATAGGCTGAAAAAGGTGGGTAAAAAGATAACTATAAGCATGTTTCTATAAGAAATATGATACAGACTTCTTGAATGATTACAAAAAGAAGGAGAAAATAACTTAGGAAGGGGCAGGGAAAAATGTGCATTGGAGGAGGACTGGGATGGGGACAGTTGGCTGGCATAGAGTAGTTAACCAGGTCATCGCATTACAAGTAAGCTGGCTGCCGGCCGGGTGCGGTGGCTCACGCCTGTAATCCCAGCACTTTGGGAGGCCGAGGTGGGTGGATCACGAGGTCAGGAGATAGAGACCACCCTGGCTAACACGGTGAAACCCCATCTCTACTAAGAATACAGAAAATCAGCCAGGCATGGTGGCGGGCACCTGTAGTCCCATCTACTCGGGAGGCTGAGGCAGGAGAATGGCGTGAACCCGAGAGGCGGAGTTTGCAGTGAGCTGAGATCACGCCACTGCACCTCAGCCTGGGCGATAGAGCGAGACTTCGTTTCAAAAAAAAAAAAAGATGAGACCCAGTCAGGAAAAGTTCACTCTTACGTGAAATTGGTCAAATCAACATAAAAAGGCTAAAAGCCAATTGCAGCAGGGCCCCCCCGAGATGGTTGCTCAGCTGCCCAGTGAGCTATGGAAAAGGTGCAGCTCTAACCGACAAAGAGGCAGCTACAGTTAGCAGAAATCAGTCACGGCTATTAGGAGAGAAGAAAGCCTTGAGCTGACGCACCTGCTCACCCTCCAAAGGTTGGGGAGGGAAGGCAAAGACCAGTAGAGCGACTGCGCTGTCCAAGCCTGAGGGTGCTGATTTCAGAGGTGAATTACCAGCTACCTACACAGGTGTGGCTAATTCATTCAGGTGAATAGAAACACGTCTTCAAAATATCCTGTTCTCCTCATTCTAGTTCCACATGCACCATACAACCTTCTGGGCCACAGTGTGGTCTTCTGGAGGGGTTTCCACGCCAAGAGGGAACACATACTGATTTTCTGCCAGACACATACCCCTGTGAATTGTGACTGACTTACAAACCAGCCTCAACTCCCATGTAAAAGTTGACTCCTCCGAGTCTGCGCATCTCCAGGCAAACTGCTAGAAAAAAAGTCCTTGGACTCAAAACTCTGAGGACCAAACCTTGGGTCCTGTGGGCACCTTCCCTTCCCCAAAGCCCTGCCAGCTTGTAAAATCCTGTTTCAGCAGCCTGCTAACTTTGTCTGACTCCTCTCTGTTTACTAGAAAAAGCAGGAGACCACTGTAAAGATTGTCAACTATTCCTAAATTAATAAATAAATTCACTATCAGCTCAGTGAAAAAGCTAACAGGATCTTTTCTTTAACATGATAAATATGACACTAAAGTTCATATGGAAAAAATATATATACAGGAACAGTCTGGAAAATTATGAAAAAGAATAATGAAGGCATATCTAAACTGTCCAGAGTCTTTAAGATGTCAATGTTTTGAAAGTTTAAAAAAAGGCAAGGGAAGTAGATTAAAGACAAAGTCAGCATGACATCTAAATACAACGGAATTTTTAAGTGGATCCTGATTTAAAAAATAAAAAAACAAACAATCTGTAAAGCACATTTTGGGGATAATTGGGAATATCTGTATTTAGGCTATATGTATAAAACTATTCTATCAACGTTAAAAATTTTCAGCATAATAATGACACTGTGGTTATACAGGAGAATGTATTTTAAGGAGAGAAGTATTGAGGATGAAGTGTCAATGATGGCTTCAACTCATTTTCAAAAGTTCAGGAAAAAATATAAACAGAGATAAAGCAAAATATTAACAACTGGTGAATCTAGGTGAAGATCTTCATTCATTATTCTTTGAAGTTTTCTGTGAGCTTAAAACTTCTCAAAATAAAAAGGTAGAAAAAATCATTATAATCATTATATATATAAATATATTGTTTAATACACACACACACACATACACACACATATTTACAAAATATAAAACGGGTCAGAAGAAAATAATGATAACTTCTAATCCTACCCTTAAGGATACAGAGATGACTGTCATGATTTGTTTCAGTATATGGCTTTCCAAAACTTTTTTCTATGCATACCGTCACCCCCTCTTTCAAAAATAAATTGCCCTTACCGACTTTAAGGGAGGTAACATGGCTGCTAGTAATCCCAAAATCCTCTTCTGGGAACACTCAGCAAACACTTGCTCAGGGCTTGGAGTAACTCCTTTTTCCTCTCTGGGCTTCTGAGATGACGCTTCGGAATCTTCAGCATCTATGCAGTAAAACAAACTTTCAGAATTTGCCTGGGTCTCTAATGCATGAAGAGGCAAGTAAACCACTGCACTATCCCCTACGCTGCTACGGAACAAAGCTGGAATTTTATTCATTTATTTTTTAAATTTGAGAGGGAGTCTCGCTGTCACCCAAGCTGGACTGCAATGGTGCAATCTCAGCTCACTGCAACCTACACCTCCTGGGTTCAAGCCATTCTCCTACCTCAGCCTCCCGAGTAGCTGGGATTACAGCCGTGTGCCACCTTGCCCAGCTAATTTTTGTATTTCTAGTAGAGACAGGGTTTCACCATGTTGGCCAGGCTGGTCTTGAATGAACTCTTGACCTCAAGAGATCCACCCGCCTCAGCCTCGCAAAGTGCTGGGATTACAGGCGTGAGCCACCGTGCCCGGCCTAAAGCTGGGATTTTAAAAGCCTATGGCTGGGCATGTCTACACTCAGCTGTTTCCTTCTCCAGGAGGCCTGCCTGAGCCCTGTTTAAAAGAAAGCCTGTTTTCCCCCAGCTCTCTCAACCCCGCCCTCCCCATTTCCCTGAGCCTGCTCCACTGTGCTCACAGTTCACCTTTTCACATTCCAGATAATTTATATTTATTGTTTACTGTCTGCCTTCCTTCAGATTTTTGTTTCTTTCAGTGATGCATCTCAAGCACCTAGAGATGTTTCTGGAGCATGGCAGGTACTTAACACTTGACGAATGAATAAACTGCCTACGGAACAGGATGCTGATCCTCAGGGGACTTAGACTCCGGTGAATTTTGGTGATGTGGACTGATGTGCAGTGTCAGACTGTTTTCTGGAACTCAGAATTATACACACTGCATAGATGAGCATCAGACAGAGAGGGCAGAATGCCAGGTGCTCATTCCACCATCACAGAGCAGGAAGGTGGGGAAGATCCTGCACTCCTGGGCCACCATAAGGAGGAGGCTGGGACTTGCCTCCGGTCTCCTGAGCCCACAGCATGCTCCTCAATCCTCCTAAGCCAGCTCTGACCTTGCTGCTGCTATCCTCTGGCAGCATCTCTCCTTTATCATCCTCTAGTGTTCCACTCCATCCCTACACACCTGCCAAGAGGGACTTCTCCACTTTGGGGCCTTTGCTCATGTTGTCCTCTCTTCTCCGAACGCCCATCCCCATTGCAGATCCTAGCACATTCAAGGTCCCCTAGATCCCTCCTCCTGTAAAGCTTTATGAGGATACGGTCTGCCCCAGAGAGACACCAATCACTGTTAACACCCACTTACACCTCATTCCGCCTCGAATTAGTTACTTGCACCTTTGTCTTAAACCCTCCCAGACTGTGAGCTCCATGAGGGCAGGAACCACGTGTCTGTCTGTCTGATTCGGTCCCCAAGGTCTAGCACAGTGCTTGGCATATAGAAGGCACTTAGTAAATACAGGAAATAAATAAGGTAGGAAAGCAGTCAAAGTGAAGAAAGATGATGTTCGAAGTGTCATCAGCACCATCTGAACAGAACTGAGAAACCACGCACCCCTGGCATCTAGCCAATGTCAAGCTGTGTGCCACAAACAGCTCAGGGATGGGTATATGTGCATTTTAAGATGAAGGAGATCAAGATAATGGTGAAAGAGTCGTTACCTGGAAGTCCTGTAGGTGTGCTAGCATCTGCAGGTGAATCTGAAATCTGGGTCTGGCATGAAGGATCCTTTGTTAATGATACACCTTTATCTGCCTTATTTCTCTGCTTGAAATCTACGGGTCTGACTTCCTCATGAACAGCTCTCTTTCCCTAAAAAAACAAAAGTGTAAAGGAATTAAGGTTTCTTGTAACAGAGTTTGCTCCATGATTATGATAACTTTTTCATGATTAGCCAGTCTTCATAGACTAAAAAACTTTTGAATGCCGTTAGAAAATGCCACTCATTTCTTTTTTCGTGTTTTTTTTTTTTGAGTTAAGAGTCTCGCTCTATCACCAGACTAGAGTGTGGTGGCATGATCTTGGCTCACTATAACCTCCACCTTCCAGGTTCAAGCGATCCTCCCGCCTTAGCCTCCCGAGTAGCTGGGACTACAGGCACGTGCCACCACGCCTAGCTAATTTTTGTATTTTTAGTAGAGACGGGGTTTCACCATGTTGGCCAGGATAGTTTCAATCTCTTGACCTCATTATCTGCCCACTTTGTCCTCTTAAAGTGCTGGGATTACAGGTGTGAGCTACCAAGCCTGGCCTATGACACTCATTTCTTATGATAAATCTATATTCTAATTAAGACAGTAACCATTGGGCCAGGCGTAATGGCTTATGCCTGTAATTCCAGCACTTTGGGAGGCCAAGGCAGGCAGATCCCTTTAAGTCAGGAGTTCAAGACCAGCCTGGCCAACATGGCGAAACCCCATCTCTACTAAAAATACAAAAATTAGCTGGGCGTGGTGGCACGCGCCTGTAGTCCCAACTACTCGGGAGGCTAAGGCAGGTGAATCGCTTCAACCCAGGAGGAGGAGGTTGTAGTGAGCCGAGATTGCGCCGACTGCACTGCAGCCTGGGTGACAGAGCAAGACTCTGTCTCAAAAAAAATAAGATAGTAACCATTGCATTGCATCCCCCATCTTCCAAATGTCCCTCTGTCAGAGCCTGCAGTCCTATAAGAATCAGCTCTATTAAAAACCTCTCATACATTCTATTTCACTTTCAGAAACAAAGTGTGGAAAGTTGTTTCCTGAGGAAAAAGACAAAGCTGTGAAATTCTTTCTTTTCCTTTTGACTCTGTAAGTACAAAAAGTTGTGACTTCCCTTCTAGTACACTCTGGTGACTATCGTTAATGTACTTCGTTTTCTTCAGTATGAAAACCAAACAAATCTTTATTTACAGAACTAGAAAATTCTTGATATCTAACATTATCTTTAATATGATGAAGATAAGACTACATCAATTCTATAGCCTAGAAATATGACATTGTTTTCACTGCCATAGATGAAGCTATTTTACTGCTGTGGAAACTGGCGTTCTGTGGCTGTGGGACAGAGCTGTGGGTTGTGTATATTTCCTCTCTTAGTTTTATATAGAATTTGCCTTTGTTGATTAACATGGAAGGTGTACAGAAAGCCAACCACACGTCACTCGATCAAACAAAACCGGATGCTACTCCTAAATCTAACTACTCACACCCTCTCCACCAGGTTTTAGCATTCTTTCCTAGCTTTTTCATTTTTTTTGAAATGGAGACTCGCTCTGTCACCCATGCTGAAGTATAGTGGCGCCATCTTGGCTCACTGCAAGCCCTGCCTCCTGGGTTCACGCCGTTCTCCTGCCTCAGCCTCCCCAGTAGCTGGGACCACAGGTGCCACCATCACGCCTGGCTAATTTTTTGTATTTTTAGTCGAGACGAGGTTTCACCGTGTTAGCCAGCATGGTCTTGATCTCCTGACCTTGTGATCCCCCCACCTCGGCCTCCCAAAGGGCTGGGATTACAGGCATGAGCCATCGCGCCCGGCCTCTTCATTTTAAAAAACAGAATAAACATACCTTTGGTGCCCTTTTGAGAATCCCATTTTGGCAATGAGACTTGTTAAACGGGCCCTCCCTGGAGGTGGGAAACTTTTCTGGAATCAGGAGTCTAGCGGTGAGCTGCCCGGATGGGCCAGGTGACGGTCGTCAGCTGCATTTCCTGAGCAGTCACTCAGCATCCCCCCCAGTGATTGGCTGCACTCCCGGGACCCTCAGGGTGCCTTTCCCTATTGTTACACAGGCTTATGTGTGGAACTGTGGCTACATGAGGAGTCTTCGGTGCATGGTGGAGGCACCCCAGCTTCATGTCGGAGAAGGCCAAACGTGACTTTCACTCTTTGGGCCAAAGGTGGAGTGTTACGCAACACCAAACATTCAGGAGGAGGCATGCTGTCTCCCAGGGGTACCTAACTCATCCTCCCCTCTCTGCATATGTAACCTCAACATCAATCCTACCTTCAACCTCTTGCTGAGAAAAATATGACTATAAGACTGTCCTAAAGAGAGGAATGAAACTGGGAGAGCTACTTGCTTTGTTAAATGTACCCTCTGAGAAGACCTGATACCATACTCCCTGTACCATGTGTCACTTGTGAAGACAATATAATTCCGAAGTTCTGGCAAATGACTTATGTTTTTTCCTGTTATCACAGGACACTGTAGACAGAATCTTTTGGATAATGCCTCTGGCTAAGGTTGGTTTCTCAGTTGTTCAAAACAAGAAGTATCTCTAGTCATTGGAGGGAGAAAGGGTACATACCCTTACCAGGGCCCTGGGGTTGCTTAGAAGCAAGTGAGAGTTGAAAAACAGTGATCTGTCCTAGAAGCCCCAATGGGATATGGTCCTTATGGCCACTGTAGTGGCAACACTCAGGTTCAGTTGTGTGGACAGTGCAGGAAATTGCTTGTGGCCTTACTAGAAGACTAAGATGCTGAGCCAGAGGCAGGATATCCTGGCTGCACCTGGCTGCTGGTGGGAAGGGGACCCAAAAGGTGGGAATGGTTCAAGAATAAAAACAATGCCCTGGGACCTCTTTGGAAAAACTCCCATTTCAATCCCGAGGCAGGGAAGGCCTAAAACGAGCCTGAAACATCTTTCTCTATTAAAAATTAAGGAAGTGTTCAAAAAATAATGGCAACATATCAAAAGAACACAAAAGCGGGGGGGGGGGCAGTTTCCACTGCCCAAACATGGGACAATTTGAGCATCGAAATAAATAATGGGTTGGGCACAGTGGCTCAGGCCTGTAATCCTAGCACTTTGGGAGGCTGATGCAGACGGATTGCTTGAGTCCAGGAGTTGGAGACCAGTCGGGTAACGTGGCAAAACCCCATCCCTACAAAAACTACAAAAATTAGCTGGCATGGTGGTGGGCACCTGCAGTCCCAGTTACTTGAGAGGCTGAGGCGGGAGGATCGTTGGGAATCCAGGAGGTGGAGGTTGCAGTGAGCCGAGATCACACCACTGCACTCCAGCCTGGGCAACAGAGTGACACCCTGTCTCAAAAAAAACCAAAAACAACAACAACAAAAAAAACAAATAAGAAAAGTGGCTGGGCACAGTGGCTCACGCCTGTAATCCCAGTACTTTGGGAGGCTGAGGTGGGCAGATTATGAGGTCAGGAGATCGAGACCATCCTGGCTAACACAGTGAAACCCCGTCTCTACTAAAAATATACAAAATTAGCTGGGCATGGTGGCGGGCGCCTGTAATCCCAGCTACTCAGGAGGCTGAGGTGGGAGGATCACTGGAGCCCAGGAGGCAGAGGCTGCAGTGAGTCAAGATCATACCATCACTCCACTGCCTGGGTAACAGATTGAGACCCTGACTCAAAAAAAAAAAAAAAAACACAAGAAAAGTAACAGATTTTAATCCATTGAATAAAAGAAAACATAAAAAAACCCTGTGAGTCCATTCTGATATAAATAAAAATATAAACGGGGAAGCATGGTGCTTATGGGTGGCAGGTTAGTTTTAAGATGCTGAGACCTCACGAGAAGATACAAATATTCCCAGGCTCAAAGGTGAGGACTGATTAATCCCATTTCTCCTAAAATGTTCTCTTTGTTCCCATCATAATCCATGGGCGGTTAAAGTGCCGCCTACAGAAGGGGTTTCATGGAAAAAATGTGGACGGTTGAGAGACAGGCTTGAAGATTATGTGGCCTGTCTTCTACTGACTCTCTGACTGAATGGAAATAATAAAAATGTTCATGTTTCTGCTGGCCTGTTTTGCTTCTGTATTCCTCCACATGACAATGGCATACTGGTGAGCTACAACCACCAGATAGGGGAATCCTTGAACTAGCAACCTGACAGACAGGGGACAGCAACATCAGTGACCCCTGTGGCAGTCAAGGGCCTTTTCAGCAGAAACTCAAGCTCTGGAGGCAGCATCATAGAAACAACGGGGTGCTCTTCCATAAAACAATCTTTAGGTTATCACACGTTATACCTGCATCCAGAAAGGCTTTTCTGTTTATGCAACTATGTGTAAATTACTGTGTCTACCTGGTAAACAGTAAGCATTCAGTAACACCTAACTGTTGACTGAATATAAATATAGCTCTACAGATACAGTATACATCATGGGCTAGGAATGAATTCCTTTCTTTCTTTTTTTTTTTTTTTTTGAGACGGAGTCTTGTTCTGTTGCCCAGGCTGCGGTGTAGTGGCGCCACCTTGGCTCACTGCAACCTCCACCTCCTAGGTTCAAGTGAATCCCTGCCTCCCGAGTAGCGGGGACTACAGGCACATGACACCAGCCCAGCTAATTTTGTTGTTGTTGTTGTATTTTTACTAGAGACAGGGTAATCCCATCACTTTGGGGAAAATGTGGACGGCAGATCACTTGAGCCTAGGAGTTCAAGACCACCCTGGGCAACATGGCCAAACCCTGACCCTACAAAATATATAAAAATTAGCCAGGCATGGTGGCATATGCCTGTGGCCCCAAGTACTCAGAAGGAAGAGGTGGGAGGACCGCTTCAGCCTGGGGAGGTCAAGGCTGCAGTGAGCTGAGATCATGCCACTGCACTCCAGCCTGGGAGACAGAGAGAGACCCTGTTTCAAAAAAAAAAAAAAAGAAAGAAAAGAAAAGAAAACAAACACTGAAGAGATGATAATAACATGCCCAAGGTTTGATGGAGCAGGCAACTGAATCCAGCAGTCTGGGTTAGGAGTCTGTGCTTTTAACCTCTCTGCTATGCTACACTGAGTGCATGGCTCTCTCTAGAGTTCAACCTGTAATTCTGTGTAGTAGAGAATCGTCATTTACATTGCCTGCTTCTGACAGCTCAGCACCCTGCACGGTTTTCTTCTCTAGCTGCTCCTCTGATGCTTGGGTGGGCGCAGTGACTGGAAGGGCCTGATCTTCTGGGGTAGAGTCACCATCTGGCAATATACCAAGCAGAGCTAGAGCTTTGAGACCTATATGGGAAGCAAATAAGAGAATGGTTAAAAGTTTTATAACAAGAGTTATTTTCAGCAAGTGCCATAAGTTACTTTGCCATTATATAGAAATAGATAAATGAGCTCTGCACAAACCAAATCCTAGAGTACTCAACATGAACATCCCTCGCTACCTAAATCTACTCAGCTCCTCATCTCAGATAGTGAGAGGCGGAATAGCAAGGGATACCTGCACTTTATTAACAGAAGAAAAAACATACAACAGGATTGTCTATTTAGAAAATCACGAACATTATGCTTTTACAGACGCCCCACACAACCAGACTGCTGAATTCCCACTGGCAAATGGGTGAGGGAATTGCTCTAAGGTGCTGGCGTGGCCCATCTGCTTTCTAACACAGGTCTGGTTCCCTAACGTTGACTCAAATGGGGATGCCATTATCTGAAGGAACTTAGATGTCTCCAAGGTTTAATCTTCAAGTTGTTTTCTTCCTACCCTTCCTTAGTCAAGGCAGATTCATGTCGATATATTGCTGAACTATTTTACTCATAAACGGCTCTTACCTAGAATACAGTTGTGTGGAAGCAGACTCACACTCCCGGTTAAAAAGTCTGGATTCTTTCAGTGAAGTTTGATAGATTCAAGTATTAGATTGCATCCACAGATAGAAACAGTTTTAATTATTATTTAAAATTAGTTTGAGGTATTAATTAGTATTAGTTTCAGAGAAAACAAATGTTACTTCAATGCCAACATTTCTCTAAAATCCATCGGGGAACTTAAAATTAAGTTCCAAACCAGGGTAAGCACCTTTAGTGGAAAACTGGATTTTGTCACCTGTAAACTAAGCTTAGTATTTTACATCTGCCAAGGCTTTTTTTCACCAGCAACTGAGGGCTGGTTTTGGTTTCTGGGCATGGGGAAGTCACCTTTTCCCTGGTGAGCCTTCATCAGACAGTCCCCGACGAGCTGCATGCACTGGCTCCGCAAGGTGGTGGCATTGCTGCGGGTCTGGGGGTCCAGCTTCTCCCCATCCACATCCTCTGCACTGGTCAGGTGGGCGCTATAGAGAGCCAGGGCAGCAAAGAGCAGCCAGGAGTAGTTATGGATGTATGGCTGGATGAGCCTCTGCCGGTCACTGATCCGAATGGTTACCATTGGGTGGGCCGTGATGCTGTGGGTAGGCAAATGGCTGCAAAGGCAAGACACATTTAAATCTTACAAGCCTCCAAAAGCTTATGAGGCTCCAAACAGGAGCACAGGGCCTCAGGGGAGCATGTGGTCGCAACTGGGCATTAGTCACCTCTAGGATGCGGTTACTGAAAATGTAAAGAAAGGTGTGGGCCCTCTCCCCAGAAAAATGAAACACAAACACAGGACATACCTTTCAGGGTTTCACAATCCCCAGAGATTGTCTGTGGCAATTGGGCTAAGGAAGAATTGTTTATTGTGATTTTGGAAGGTGTGGTAATAGCATTTTGGTAATGTGAAAAAAACCCATAATTTTTAAAAGAGGGTATAAAGTATGTAGGAAGGAAATAATTTAAGGCCTGGAATTTGCTTGCTTTATGTATGTATGTATGTATGTATGTATGTATGATGGAGTCTCGCTCTGTCGCCCAGGCTGGAGTGCAGTGGTGCAATCTCAGCTCACTGCAACCTCTGTCTCCCAGTTCAAGCGATTCTCATGCCTCAGCCTCCCAAGTAGCTGGGATTACAGGTGTCCGCCACCACACCCAGCTAATTTTTGTATTTTTAGTAAAAACGGGGTTTCTCCATGTTGAGCAGGCTGATCTCGAACTCCTGACCTCAAGTGATGTGCCCGCCTCAGCCTCTCAAAGTGCTGGGATTACAGGCGTAAGCCACCACGCCCGGTCCTGGAATTGGCTTTAAAATACTCTAACATAGAAAAAAAAAAAAAAAGGAATAAACTAAGCACCCATTACAAAATCTTCCTAACTGCTGAATCTGGGTAATGGGTACATGAAGGTTCACTGAGTTAGTCTCTTTACTTATGGTTATGTTTAAATTTTCAATTAAAAAGTTTTTCTATAAAAAGAAAGACGTCCCTTTTCAAGTGAAGGAACATGTAAAGAAAAGGCTTCGTGGTGACGGTCATTTGAGACATACCCGTAGGAGTACTTCTTTGCTGCATAGCATCCATAGCAAAGATCAAAGTCATCGCAAACATTGCAATTCATCCTCCGGCCTATGATCAAACCCTGGCAGTGGTCACAGGTGAACTCCATGTTGACCATTTCATGGTCATCTCCGTGGCCCTCAGGCTTCACCCCACCTGGGGAGAAACAAAGCAGCGTGAGTGGATAAGGCAGAGGGCTCCTAGACCGGCTGGTTTCCAAACCCAAACCAATCCCAGCGCCAGGGCCGCTCCCAAGTGACTGCTCAGGGATATAGGGCCTACAGGCATTCTCTGGAGACAGGGTGCTCTGCCTGGGTGGCTCGAGGCATACGAGTGAGATTCTTGGCACAGAATTTCTCGGCAATGGTACAGTGAGATCAAATATATTATCAGGACTGCTGTTTGGTGGAAACAAGTCCACACGTTAATTTGTGAGCTGTCTCCTATGACCCCTCCACTAACAAAGAGCAAGGCTCTGTTGATGTATTCCTGTTAACAAGCACTGGGGACTGGTCAGGATATTTGCTCTTCTTTTTTCACTCCAGAATCACAGTTGAAAACAGACTTCCTAAATAAATAAATAAAGGGCCAGGCGTTGTGGCTCACGCCTGTAATCCCAGCACTTTGGGAGGCTGAGGCAGGCGGATCACTTGAGTCAAAGAGTTCAAGACCAGCCTGTGCAATATGGTAAAACCTCATCTCCACTAAAAACACAAAAATTAGCCACGTGTGGTGGTAGGCAACTGTACTCCCAGCTACTTGGGAGGCTGAAGCAGGAACATCACTTGAACCCAGGAGGTGGAAGTTGCAGTGAGCTGAGATGGCGCCACTGCACTCCAGCCTGAGTGACAGAGTGAGACTCTCGAAGAAGAAGAAAAAAAAAAAAAAAAACCAGACCCAGACCCAGTGCGTGAGAGAATAACAGTCATGAAAGAGATGGACTGCACTGGTCTTCTCACACTAAGGCCCTTGGGCCCTTCTCACTCTAAGCTCTGTCATGGACCCTGCAGAATGCTCCTCGCGCCTGGCCCACTTCTGTTCATTCCCACTGCCACGAACCCAGCCCAGGCTCCCATGCCCGTGTGAATACTGTGACTGATTTCCTAAAGGAGACTCTTAACACAGATAGAACCACCTTCCTCTAACATAGCTCTTATCATGTTATTAATAATACCGACTTCAAAAACCTTCCCCTAGGCCAGGCGCGGTGGCTCACGCCTGTAATCCCAGCACTTCAGGAGGCCAAGGTGGGCAGATCACGAGGTCAGGAGATCGAGACCATCCTGGCTAACGCGGTGAAACCCCATCTCTACTAAAAAGTACAAAAAACTAGCCGGGCGTGACCTGGGGCGCCTGTAGTCCCAGCTACTCGGGAGGCTGAGGCAGGAGAATGGCGTGAACCCGGGAGGCGGAGCTTGCAATGAGCCGAGATCTCACCACCACACTCCAGCCTGGGTGACAGAAGGAGACTCCGTCTCAAAACAAAAACAAAAACAAAAACAAACAAAAACCAAAATACTCTTCCCTGCTGTCTCTAGACTATTTAAACTCCTTAGCCTAGTATCTTGGGGTCCCACAATCAGGGCCCACCTGTCTTAATCTAACACTTAGTTTGGCAAACACTTCAGCATGTCCATCTAAACTCACTACAGACACTCCTGTCTCAGGGTTTGCTACGTCCTTGATGGTGACACCATCCCCAACGTTTCCTACACATCATCCAGTTCTAACTTTCTTCAAAGACCAGTTCTCATTCCACCTCCTTCACAAGCCTTCCCTGCAGCAATGCTGCTACTGTTTCTAAACTTCTCTAGAAACAATCTGTACCCTCATTTATAACTCAGCACACACATTCTTGTACTGGAATAGACATTCTATGGATCTGTCCAGTCTTCCTGCTGGACTGTAGATGGTTCCAGGGCAAGTGCTGTGTCTTTTACCACTGGGCCATGCACAAAAAGGCCACTCAGGTGTGCGTTCCTGTGGATCTGTTTTACCTCAGCACCTACAAGTCAAGTGTATGAGAGGATTTTTGAAGCTTGCTTGTGTGTGTGTGTGTGTGTGTGTGCATGTGTGTATTTTGCTACATGTAAACACTGCATGATTCAGAAGCAAACACTATTTCCAGAAAACTCCATTGAACACACACACATTGGTCCCAACCGTTTATTAAGTGGCTACACCCAGCATGATAGAAGAAGGAAGGACGACAGATTATTAGGGCTGTGGAGCTTTTCGGTTGGTTGAGGAGATAAGGCTCATGTTCACCAGGAAGTCAGAGAAAACACCACTGGGCAGTATTTCTATGTAGTACACTGAGAGTTTTTAAAAATGACAAGATCATAGAAATTAGAAATGACTGTTACCTTTGGATACGGCATGCTCAGTTCATGAAATTTACCTAGGAAGCAAGTTTTGCAGAGATCCATGTCGCTGCACTGCAGACACCGGTATCGATGCCAGGGGGCAATCTCATCACACCCATCACAAGAGATGTCCACATTCAACAGGTCACAGTAGCGAGCAATAAACATGTGCATCTGTAAGGCCAAACAAATACAATTAACTGATGGATTTTCTAAGGTGGCCACAATTCACTCATCAATTCCTCCATTCAATAGGTACTGAGGATGTTCCAGGCATTGTACTGGTGCTAGGATTTGATGATGAATAAACTCCTCAGTGTCTAGCTGGGAATTCTGTCAAGGAGGTGATGACCATTTAGTATGACCAGCGCTTTCACAGGAAAATTCAGGAGGCTTAGAGAACAGAGGACTATGGCTACCAGTGGGTTTTCTGAAGGAGATAATTCCTCAGCTGAGACCCGAAGGACAAACAGGTACTAGCTGGGTGGGGATAAGGGAGGTGGATATGTCAGACAGGAATAGCAAATCTGAGAGCGAAAAGGGCACCACAGATGGGTTTATGAACTTGGCATGACTCAGTGTGTAGAATACAGTACACAGGGGAATAGTCAGATGAAGACAGAAAGGTTGAACCACAAAGCACCTTTCAATGTTAGTCTCAGGAGTTACAGACTGTTTTTACATAGAAGAGTAATGTGACCGGACTGGAGTGCTCTAATGGTTCTTCTGGAAGCTGAGGAAAGACTGGATCAAAGGAGGCAAGCCTGGATTCAGGGAGACTGACCATGACCAAAGCGTGAAAGGAACCCCATGGCACATCATAAGGGCTGGGACTGAGTAGTAAGCGGGATGGTGAAAGGTGCGTAGATTTGAGGTGTTGAGGCAGAAGGCGGAAACCTTGGTGACTGACTGGATATGGGGATCAGTAAAAGGGAAGAAAGTTTCTGGCTTGGGTACTTGATTGGACAATGGTAGTGTTCACAGATACTACAAAAGGAGTATTGTCCCTGGCACTTAGAGGCAAACTTTCTGCAGGGATAGTCTGGGTACTGTTTCACGAGCAAACAAATTGCTTTACTGGAAAGTACTTGGACTACGGTATCATTTCTCTTTAGGGCCTAGAAATGATCGAAATCAGTAAGTCACCATACAGTAGACCAGAGCAAATATGCCAAGTCACCTTAGAACTACAGAATGACTCCCAAAAGGTACTAACATATGAGACAGAAAAAGCCACAAAGGCCCACTTGGCAAGCTCCATCCAAGCACCACCGTGGTGCTATGTGAACAAAGTGGTTGGCACATAGTAGGCACTCAGTACTTAGAAAATGAATGAATCTGAGGCAGCAGATGCTTGGCACATGTGGTAGTGATAGATGTCACACCTGACGTGGAGATGGACAGAGTGGGCTATCTGAGCCTGTGCCTTCGCACATCTGAATCATGCAGCTCTGATGCCCTCTCCATATATGCAGCTGCTCCCATGCTCACCAGGCAGCCTTCTGATGGAAATGTGGCTTCCCACACTGCTTGTCTACAGGAAGAGAATGTGCTGCCCCAGGGACACTAGAGCTCAGGCCCTCTAGCAATTCTACTTCTCACTGTAAATTAGTAAATTGGCACCTCCTACTGCACATCAGCTTTAAGAGTCAATTTTCCAATGAGTCTAGTTCTCTGGCAGGCAGCCACTCTGAGTGTGGTCAAATCAGGATTTACAGCCCCTCAGGTTAAAGGTTAAACACCAGACGCTAGGGCAGTGGTTCCCCTTTCTGGCACCAGGAACCAGTTTCGTGGAAGACAATTTCTGCACAGGACCGGGTAAGGGATGGTTTCGGGATGAAACTGTTCACCTCAGATCATCAGGCATTAGATTCTCAGAAGGAGCGCACAAACTAGATCCCTCATGCACAAACTAGATCCCTCGCATGCGCAGTTTATTGTGGGCTCCTGCTCCCGTGAAAATCCAATGCCGCAGCTGATCTGCCAGGAGGTGGAGCTCAGCCTCTCTCGCTTGCCCGCTGCTCACAGCCTGCATTCAGCTGCATTCAGTGGTTGGGGACCCCTTCGCTAGGGTATTGAATGCCACCTGCAGCCCTGTCAGGCAAGAGCCTGCCAGCACCCCCCCAGGCAAACTCTCCTCTCCAAACTCCTAGCAAATCACTTCAGAGTACTCTAGTTGAGAGGTCTTACTTTCCTCTGCTTCTCTGGATCTTCCTGGGCTATTTTTTCATACCAGGCCTCAAACATGCCATCCTGACACTCATCCATCCATTCTGAATTCTGCTTGGCATCAGCAAGCTCATCTTCTTCACTCCATTGGCTGAAAGAACATAAAGAGAGAAAAGCATGCTTCTCCCAATCACCAAGGAAAGTACTGGTTAGCAGACTCTGTATCTATGGGTCTATAATATTGGGCATTTTTCAGCTTCTGAGAGGGAAAGGTCAACTGCTTTTCAAAGCCCCTGGATTTGTCAAATATTTGGTAGATACATGCCAAGAAAGAAGGAGAAGCCCTTTCCAGAGTAGACTGTAAGGGATGAGAAATTAAGAGTTTGCAGGCTGTACCACATGGCATAATTCCACTGGACAATCATTTACGGTGAACCTACTATGTGCCAGGCACTAGGGCCAAGTAAAGTTAGGTTTTGTTGTTGTTGTTTTAAAGTCTGATTTAGACACGCTCAGCATATCCTGGTGGAATCAGTATGAGAAGGGAATCAGGAGACACCGTGACTTCAGCTCTACCACCAGCTACTGTGAGACCTGGACAAGTGACTCAGCTCTGGTCCTCAGTTTCCCCATTTCAGACGCGATCAGGCGCATTCAGGGTGGTATGGCCATAGACAGTTTCCTCATTTCAAATAAACAGCTTCAGGGAGATAATCTTATAAGCTCTTTTTGGATGCAAAATTATAAATTTCCATAATTTCGGTTTACAGCTTGTTTTAACAACCAGAACTTTAAACAGAAAGAGATTTGGTTGACAGCAAATACAAAATATTTACCAAGCTATAAATACACATTCATTCATTCATGCATTCCAACGAAATGGTTTTAGGCCTATACTCAGGCTTTGGGCTAGGTGCTATGAGCGCTTGCTGTAAAGGGCATGCTTCCTTCCCTGAGGACCGTGGCATACAGGGAGACGAAGCGAGAAACCGCAAGCAGGCCCACAGCCAAGAACCACAAGCTGATCCCCCCCCAGTCCTGCCCCCCATCTCTGCCAACGGAGCTGTAACAGTGAAGCAACAGCTGAGGTTCGTGAACTAAAGAGACAGCTCTAATTCTGTCCCCTTTTCCCTTGGAACAGCTCTCCTGAGACAGTGGAAACTGTCCCAGTGTTGATTTCATTCATTTACTTCCTCCCAGTTCTCTCCTCTTAGCACATTCCCTCTCCCCTTCTCTTTCTTTTCTACACATGAATGGCTGCAAATAGGGAAGTGAACTTGAGCAGAGAGGAGAGATACTGGTCAAACTGAAGGAAAAAGAAACCTTCATACACGATTTTTTTCTAACTTAGGTCCTTATAATGTGCAAGAAGTTAAGAGTGGCTAACATCACACATACATGTAACAAAAATTATGGAAAAGGATTTCCCAATTCAACAAGCTATACTAAGACCACCAAAATGCAGAGGATTCTCGGCCTTGGAGCTCACGAGTCCACCACCACCAATGTACACAGCTCTACTGCACGCCAGATGCTGTTCTAAACGCAGAAATATGTAACTCAGGTGTTCATCACAGCAAGCCTCGGAGGCAGCACCATTGATATCTCCAGCTCTGAAGATGAGGAAACTGAGGCACAGAGGGATTATATGACTTGCACAAGGCCACTCGGCTAGGATGTGGCAAAGCTAGGAAATGACACAGACAGTCTAGCTCCGGAGTCTGTGCTCTTAGCAACCCCCACTATGATCCTTGCATTTCATAACCTACATTAGGAACGGCAGAGCGCAGGACCATGCTCTTACCTGATCACACTGTCATGGACACTTATATTTTCCTGTGACATTTTCATGAGGAGATCTGGTAACTGAATATCAACAAAGAAGGCGAGATCACTGGGTTCCCAGCCCATATCCAAAAGATGAAGCAGGGCTGTCTGAACACAGGATAACGCAGGCAGCAAGGACCTAAAGGGGCCATGAAAGCGACCGTTAGCAGAGCTGCCCATTACCAACAGAGGCAACAGAAGCAATTCAAGTAGATGACCTGGTTTGCAATTGAAAGCAGAAGGGAACTTCACATTGCTGGTTTGGGTTCCTTTCAAATTCCTCACACTCCACACAAACATTCTTCAAAGCTTAAGCAAAAGAACTCTGAAAGCTGTAAGGTAAGGTTTCCACCCTGCCAGGACCACCACAGCAGTGTCTTATGGTAAAGAACTGAGAAGTAAAAATTAGCTCCTGACAAACTGCAAGATCAGGGCCAGTTCCAAATTAGCCAAGGTGATGCGGTTTAGATGTACAGAAGAATCCTTTCATTTAAGGCTTATGTCTAAACCATTTACTAAGAGGACTGGGAAATGGCTTTATACTCTAGTTTTCAAACTGCACATAATACATAATAGACTGGCTGGGCATGGTGGATCATGCCTGTAATTCCAGCACTTTGGGAGGCCGAGGCAGGCAGACTGCTTGAGCCCAGGAGCTCAAGGCCAGCCTGAGCAACATGGCAAAATCCCATTTCTACAAAACATAAAGAAAATTAGCCGGGCAGGGTGGCATGCGCCTGTAGTCCCAACTACTCAGGAAGCTGAGGTGGGTGGATCGATTGAGCCTGGGAGGTCCAGGCTGCAGGGAGCCACCACGGAGTCACTGCACTCTAGCCTGGGTGACAGCATGAGGCCCTGTCTCAAAACAAACAAAAAAACCCCTAATATACCAAAACAGAAAATAATAGGCTATAAATTCTTAGAAAAACCCAGACTCATCCCTTAAAAAGCAAATACACACACCAGACAGAAAAAGAACTGGAAAAAAAATATGAATAAGTTAACATTAGTGATTAGCTCTCTAGATGGTAACATTAGAGGTTATTTTTATTTTGTTCTTTGTACTTTTTGGTATTTTTGACACTGAACGTATGTTTCCTTTATAACCAGAAAACAATACATTTTTTCTCTAGAAATGATAAAGGTATCCAGTACCTGTCATTTAGGCTACTAAATCCTTTAACTGCTTTGACCAAAAACAGAACAAGTTGATAGTAAGTGTCTCGAATTTCTTTGTGTAGATCAGCACCACAGCCTTCCAAGTGTCCAAAGTAACTAGAAACAGAGGAAATCACGGATTCACTTAATTGCCAGAACATCCCTTTCTTAATAATAATCATGATTTCTTACATGAAAAAGAGCAAGTGGCAGTAAGCTGAACAAAGTGGCACAGGCACTGAAGTAAATACAAATATAATACCTATAGAAGGTAAAGCACAGAGCAGCGAGTGAATCCATTTGACTGGGTCAAGAGTCACCCAGAAGCATGGAGATGAGATTATTTATCTTCTCTGTGAATACAAACCCACCCCTCCCACCACTACATGGACGCCAGATACTGTGTTAAGTATTTTTCACAAATTACCTCATTTGATCCTCTCCACACAATCATGCTCACCCCTCCGCCTCCCTTCATTGATGACTCTGGCACCAACCTCACTGTCTTTTCTACCATGATCCTGGCCATCTTGGTGACTTCAGCATCCATGAAAATGATGTCTCCATTCCTTTTTCCCTGAATTCTCTGCCATCTTCACCTCCAATGATCTTCTCTTCCACGCCCTTAGCCATCCCAGTTTGATGGTCATTTCCTGGACCTTGCTATCACATGCTGACACCATCTCTGATATACTGACGCCAGAGCACCCTACTCTGACCCCAGATTTCCTGCTCACCCAGGTAGGACTCCAACAGCAGCCCTTTCTTCAATACCAACGGGCGGCAGCCCAGGATGCTGCCTCATGTTCACCATCTACTACTCCCGCCATGCTTTCTCTCTGCTCCCTTCTCAGCTTAGATTCCATGGCCCCTAATCATACCTTGGCAAACACCAACTCCTGTGTCCCTTCCTTCCTCCATGTACCTGCCTGAGGAATCTTGTACCTTTATTAAAACAGCTGAATATCGTGGAGGAAACACCACACAACCAAGCTGACTAGTATGACTTTAAATTTGCAACTGTAACGATCAAACAAGTACTCAAAATTGTCAGGCAATTCAGTAGACGGGCTTTCTCAATTTTCATTCTATCTAAAACCTTCCCATAGGCCGGGCATGGTAGCTCACGCCTGTAATCC
This sequence comes from Piliocolobus tephrosceles, assembly GCF_002776525.5. NCBI lineage: Eukaryota > Metazoa > Chordata > Mammalia > Primates > Cercopithecidae > Piliocolobus > Piliocolobus tephrosceles. The sequence goes on from NC_045449.1 coordinate 3,850,458, forward strand.
CATCACTTCGGGAGGCTGTGCTGGGAGGATCAATTGAGGTCAGGAATTCAAGACCAGCCTGGCTATAACGGGGGAAAACCAGTGTCTAGTAAAAATACAAAAATTAGCTGGGCATGGTGGCACACACTTAGGAGGCCAAGGCATGAGGATCACTTGAACCTGGGAGGCAGAGGCTGCAGTGAGCCAAGATGGTGCCACTGCACTACAGCCTGGGCAACACAGCAAGACTCTTGTCTCAAAACACACAAAAAAAAACAAACAAAAAAACAAAACAAAAAAACTCAACCCACTACCCCCACCAAAAAACCCTTCCTGCTTCTCCTTATGCCACTGCTACCTCCTTCTCATCCTTCCATTCTCTCTAATGACTATCCTTACATTTTTTTTAGAAGAGAAACTTAGGTATCTTGATAAAGAAAAGTAACAATCACATAGGAATTCCCTTACCTTTGCACCACCAAATATCTACCAGCCAACATGCGGACACTGTGTGTCCTGTTTCCTCCACTACTACAGACAGAGCCTCCCCGGTTCAATCAAAGGCCAATCTCTCAACTTATGCAACTGCTACTGCAAATTATCCCCTCTCTTCCTGCATTAAGCTTTCCTTATCACTGACTCATTCCCACCAACATACAGAAGTCCTCTTATATCTCTTTAAAACCCTCAGTTGACCCCACATCGCCTTCCAAAAACTTCCCCATTTCTCTGCTCCCTTTGAGGCCAAATTTCTTAAACTAAATGTCTGTAGTCTCTCTCTCCATTTTATCACCCTCATTCTCCCTGGCCTTTTGGCCAATGGCTCCAGTTAGACTGCTGCCAAATCCAGTGTGTTTTTATCTCTTTTGAACTCTCACATCAGCATTTGACACAACTAATCGTTCTTATCTTTTTTTTTTTTTTTCAGAAAGGGCACTCACCTGACATTCTTCTCTCTTCAGATGCATTCTTCTCTTGACTTTTGGGACAACAGCACCCCCTGGTTTTTGATCTACCTGACTGGCCACTGCTTCTTGATCTCCTTAGCTGACACTCCTTCCTCTGCTTGACTTCTAAGTAAAAAAAGTGCCCCTAAGGCTCAGTCCTAGGCCCCTTCTTGTCTATCTTTGCACTCTTTCTAGGAGGTCTATGGCTCTAAATGCCATCTACATACCAACTGCATCCAATTCTATCCCTAGTCCCGACTTCTTCAACTTTAGACTCTGACCTCTGTTTTCTCAATATCTTTACTTGATATCTTTTCAAAAAAGCATTTCCAGCTTAACATGGCCAAAACAAAATCTCTGATTTTCACCCCAATCTGTTTCTTCCACACTCTTTCCCTCAGTGAAATGCGTCACCATCCACCAGTTACTCACTCCCAAATCCTAGGAATTTCCCATGATTCCTTTCCTTCATTTACCTTCTCCATCTTATCCGTCCATAAGTCCTGACAATTCTACTTCTAAAATATATTCTGAATCTCATCCTTTCCTCCCCATCTCCAGTACTACTCTCTGGGTCAAACCACCATCATCTGTTGCCTGGACTACTGCCACAGACTCCTAACTGCTTTTCTTATTTCCACTCCTTTTCACACAGTAGCCACAGGCACCTTTTGTAAATCTAAAACAAAGCGTCATCCTCCTGGGCTTAATAATCTCCAGTGGTTTCCCAACTACAACTCAGTATAAAATTGAAATACTTTGTGGTGATAAGGGTCCTGCCTTTCTGACCTTATCCCATCTCATTTTCCCCGTCACTCAGCCACAATCGTTTTCTCTCTGTTCCTTGAACTAACTCCCCACTCTGGAGCCTTTGCACTGTTCCTTCTGCCTTCAAGGCTCTTCCCTCTGATCTTAGCTGGTCATTCACCTCTTGGCTTTCATCTCCTCAGCCTGCCTTCCCTGACCATCCAAACTAGGTCACTGTATTAATCACCACATAACAGTATCACTATCTGGCATTTTTTCATTTATTTATTTTTTATTGTCTCTCTCTCAATACAAAATCTGCCTTGTCTACTGCTGCATAACTAACACCCAGAAGACATTCTAGCACACTAGACACTCAAAAGATATTTATTGAGTTAATCTTAAGAACCACCTTTTGAGGTACTCAGATTAATATCATTTCTGTAAGCCTTATATTTAGCTCACAGCTTCCAGGAGCCAAATGATGCATGAGTACATGAGGAATGCAGTTGTCACCATCTGGTAAAGTAAAGCTGATCAACTCACCAGGAGGAATAAACATGTTCCCGGCCGTTACATATTAAAAGGATATAACCCATCTTTCCTTGGAATGAGAGAATGAATTAACCAAAAGTGTACATTTGTATCCTACATAGAAACGACGCAGTTATTAACTCGAGAAGACAATCAGGATTTATTTACAATGATCTTTGCTGTTTTCCTTGTGGACCTGTCCTTTGTACTTACTTGGTAAAATCTTTCTGGCAGGTCAGAAGCTCCAACAGGAAAAGTATGAAAGGTGGATGGAAGCAGTGGGGCTGCCCAAGGGATTCTACACAGTACTGAGTTATCCTCAGGACGTCCAGGATGCTCTGGGCCTGGGCTTTCCTCAGGGAAAGGACCTTCACAACACTGGAGACACAACGCAAGTCAGGAACACCCAGAAAACTCTTGAGCTGGGGCAGAAGGAAAATATGCCCGCCAAAGCCCTGATGCCATATATCAAAGAGGAAATACTACTGTGAGGTAGTAGCAACACCATGTAGGAGGAGTACCAATACCTCTTTACTATTTTTAAGTCATCACTCAGCAGCACTACAAATCAGTTCATGCGAACAGTCCAGAAGTCCGATACCCCATTATTTAACTTAATTAATTAAAAAGGAACATTGATATTTTCACTTTCCACAGAGACAAAGCCTTAATTCTTAGGACAGGAAATTCCTCACTAACTTAAATATGCAATACTTCCAGAGATGTAGGCCTACGAACAAATAATTTTGCTGGAAAGTATCAAATCCTGGCTGGGTGTGGTGGCTCATGCGTGTAACCCTCTGATGCAGAAACATTCCTTGAGCCCAGGCATTCAAGACCAGCCTGGGTAACAAAGGGAGGCCGTGTCTCTAGAAAATACCAAATCCAGATTTCTCCCTGGGTTAAAATAAGACAAATGTATAAGTGGCAGCTACCCAAAAAATGCTTCCTTTTAAAATTCTAATGGTATATTCTTGAGATATAAACAGTATAATGCATAAATCTTACATGAAAAAATATCTTTTTTTTTTTTTATTTGAGACAGTCTTGCTCTATCACCCAGGCTGGAGTTAAGTGGCATAATCTTGGCTTACTGTAGCCTCAACCTACCTGGCTCAAATGATCCTCCTGCCTCAGCTTCCCAGGTAGCTGGGACTATGGGCATGTGCCACCACACTCAGGTAATTTTTGTGTGTGTGTGTGAGACAGAGTCTTGCTCTGTCACCCAGGCTGGAGTACAGTGGTGTGATCTCGGCTCACTGCAACCTCCGCCTTCCAAGTTCGAGCAATTCTCCAGCCTCAGCCTCCCGAGTAGTTGGGATTATAGGCGTCCACCACTACGCCCAGCCAATTTTTGTCTTTTTAGTAGAGATGGGGTTTCACCATGTTGGCCAAGCGGGTCTCGAACTCCTGACCTCAGGTGATCCGCCTGCCTCAGCCTCCCAAAATGCTGGGATTACAGGTGTGAGCCACTGCGCCCAGCCTCAGCTAATTTAAAAAAAATTTTTTGTAGAGAGGGGGTTCTCACTATGCTGCCCAGGTTGGTCTTGAACTCTTGACCCCAAGTGATCCTCCCATGTTAGCCTCCCAAACTGCTGAGATGATAGGCATGAACCACTGTGCCCACCCAAAACTTACTTCTTTAAAGAAAAAAAAAAACCATCAAAAATTTTCCTGAATATTCTAAAACAGGTCTTGATCTACCCTAAATACTATTTGCTCATTTTTCACATTTCAAGCCTCTGACTAGACTGGGTACCTACGGCTTAAAAAGAGAAAGTGCCGGGAGGGTGACAACTGGCTTACCTCCTGGGCGAGAGCGACTGATCCTTGATGAAGTCCATGACGTCCTTCAGCACAGGGTATTTCTCTTTCACTGTGGGCAGCAGTCTGGCCTCCTCCATGGATCGAAAGGAGAGCAGCCGGAGCCGCCCTCGGGTGAAGGGAGGCCGCCGGGTGGGTGTGGAAGGCGACAAGGGCTCCTCAGCTGTGGCAGGGGACACGTCTGCAGCAGGAAGGCCGCTGCTGGAAGGCAGCTTTGGCTGGGTGTCCAGGCCAGGACTCCAGTCTCCTGTGGCAGGGGGTGCTGCCTCAGTCGGAGATACGGAGGCTTGGAAATGCTCTTCCACCACAGAGCTTGTCCTCTGGCGCTTGTCGAGTGGCTGGAGATGACTGGTTTCGTTGGCAGTCTCCACCTTGTCGCAGCTTTCTTTTGAACGTATGCCCGTGGGCAGGAATTTTAGTAACAGAAGACTCTTCTCAATACACTCTTTTGCTAGATGCAAACAAGAATCATAATTGAAAAAAAAAAGTTAAAATTAAATGTATTGCCTACTTCTGGAGAGAAAATAATCAAGTTAAAAATCACAGCTTAGGGCAAGAGACAGCTTCATGAATAAAGCGATATAGGCCTGGCGCGGTGGCTCACGCCTGTAATCCCAGCACTTTGGGAGGCCGAAGCGGGAGCATCACTTGGGGTCAGGAGTCTGAGATCAGCTTGGGTAACACCGTGAAACCCCATCTCTATAAAAAATACAATAAAGTAGCCAGACATGGTGGCACACGCCTATAATCTCATCTACTTGGGAGGCTGAGGCCGAAGGATTGCTTGAGTCTGAGAAGTTGAAGCTGTAGTGAGCCGAGATCATGCCACTGCATTCCAGCTTGGGCAACAGAATGAGACACTGTCTCCAAACAAACAAACCAAACCATAAAAAACTGATACACATATTTACTGGCAGAACAGAAGAACAGAATCAAATTTTATCTCATTACAGAAATCAAAATCTCACCAGGACTATCAGCACACTTTTAAAAAAACGTTTTATTGTAGATGTTTTCAAACATGTATACAGAAAAAAAAATACCATGAGGACTCCTCCATGTACCTGTCACTCAGCTTCAGTAATTATTAATTCAGGGCCAATCCTGTTTCACCCCCACCAAATCCCCGCTCCCCGGATTACTTCCACGCACATTCCAGCACCACACTATTGCATCTGTAAAAATCTTTGGCATATTTCTCTTAAAAATATGAGTTTTAAAACATAACACAACCATAATATTTTTAAAATAATGGTAATTATTTAATTTCACTGAATATTCAGTGTGAGCACACTTTAAAATCATAACAAGGCCAGGTGCAGTGGCTCATGCCTATAATCCCAGCACTTTGGGAGGCTGAGGTGGGAAGATCACTTGAGGCCGGGAGTTTGAGACCAGCTGGGGCAACAAATCAAGACCCCATCTCTAAAAAAAAAAAGGCTGTGTCGCCCAGGCTGGAGTGCAGTGGCACGATTTTGGCTCACTGCAAGCTCCGCTTCCCGGGTTCACGCCATTCTTCTGCCTCAGCCTCCCGAGTAGCTGGGACTACAGGGGCCCGCCACCTCGCCTGGCTAAGTTTTTGTACTTTTAGTAGAGACGGGGTTTCACCACGTTAGCCAGGATGGTCTCAATCTCCTGACCTTGTGATCTGCCCACCTCAGCCTCCCAAAGTGCTGAGATTACAGGCGTGAGCCATCGTTTCAGGCAAAAAAAAATTTTTTTAATTGCTTAACAAGGGGGAATACAAAGAGGAAAAAAAATTAGCCAGGTGTTGTGGCACCTGCTTGACGTCCCAGCTACCTGGTAGGCTAAGTTAGGAAGATTGCTCGAGTCCAGGAGTTGGAGGCTGCAGTGAGCTATATGACTGAACCACTGCACTCCAGCCTGGGAGACAGAACAAGACCCCATCTCAAAAAAGAAAAAAAGATGTAGCTCAAAAAGCACCTGATGCCTCCTAAGAGAAGTGATTAGAAAGATGTTCCATTTGGAGGTCAATAAAAGAATCACTCCTCTATGGGATTTTCTCTATTTATGATACATCCTTGGATACTACATTTAGCACCTCTATTACTTTCCCTAGGTCAACACAGCCTCAATTGAGATAATCTAGAAGGTGAGTCACTGGTTTTCCAGGCTCTGAAACGAAAACAGAAGGCTCAGGGACAACAGCTGGTGTTAGCACACTCACCCAGGCTCTCAGGGTTCGCCTCAGTAGCTTCTGAACTATGTTTTTCTTCTGCTTCATTCCCCAGGCTCATTAGGGACTTCTGCTTCATCTCTAACTAGGGGAGAATTTGAGCCACATCATTATGCTGTCCAGGCAGGGAAGCAAGGACAGCCACGGCAAACTACTTCAAAAGCACACAGCATTGAGACCACAGAGTACTTTACAGCTGTATCATGTAGGAGGGGTTTGTAATACCCACAACCCTATTACTTAAAAATTTCTAGAACACTGGTGCTGCAAGGAGCTTTCTCTAAAGCCCATCTAGTACTGATAAAGAAGCAGCTGAGATCTAGAGAAACAAAGAGTCTTACTAGGGTCATAAACCCAGTCTGCTGCAGTTTAAACCAAAATTTCATCCCTATTCTACTCTGAATGAGGGGACAGCTCTACGTGATGCTGAGATCTAAAACTGTCCATGGTTACCCAGTATCTAAAGTGATGCTATTCCTCCAGCTCTATGGAGTTCCAAGAAGAGATGTAAAGAGGGCTCAACTAAATCCTATACCCTCTATTTTCAACTGCCCAGACTACAATTTCATGGGTTCTAAATTATTTTATATCTATTCATGTCACTAAACTTTAGCTTAACAAAAATCCTAAAGCTATATTCTTGAGAAGAGAACAATTCATCTTAATTCCATGATATCATGGTAGAAAACCTAAAATACACCAAAATCACATGCAAAGGAAAATCTTACCATCCATATTCGAATCCCATCTGCCAAGGAATAAACCTGGGCAAACTCATCACTCAGGGCTATTTTGCCTCCACTGTTGACTGGGGAAAGAAGCAGAGACGGAGATTACATTCGGGTAACACAATTCACTACTGTAACATTAAGCACAAAAGATCTGAATCTGCTGAAGTACATAAAAAGGCCTCCTGACAATCACACACCAGGGATGGTAAGAGAGATTTAGGGAAAAAAAAATATTCAATTAAGCCACAAATACCTGTGTGGGTTCTTGTGTTATTTCAAACTAACTTTTTTCAAACTAATAATTTCTAAAATGGAAATAATTTTAAAAGCGAGTAAAATATTAAAAGATATAAAAAATACTAAAAGTAAAGATTTTTAAATATTAACAGTGAGTAAAAAGTAATTATTGAAAAGGAAGAAAGTTCATGGTATATTAAGTAAAAAAGCAGGTTATGAAACAGTATAAACAAAATGATCTTATTTAAAGAGAGTATATATATTTCAGACATGGAAGCCAAGTGCAGCAGCTCACACTTATAATCCCAGCGTTTTAGAATATATAATAATTCTAAGAATAGAATAGAATAGAATTCTAAGAACAGAATAATTCTAAGAATAATAATAATAAAATTATTCTTATTTTTTAAAGTTTTTTAAGAGATAGGGTCTTACTCTATCAACCAGGCTGGAGTGCATCATAGCTCACTGCAGCCTCAAACTCCAGTCCCAGTGCTTTGGGAGACCAAAGGTGGATCGTTCGAGGCCAGGAGTTCAACACCAGCCCAGGCAACATAGCAAGACTCTGTCTCTACAAAAAATAAAAAATTGTCCAGGCACACTGGCATGCACCTGTAGTCCTAGCTACTAGGGAGAATGAGGTAGGAAGATCACTTGAGACCAGGAATTCAAGGTTACAGTGGGCTACAACTGTGCCCCTGCACTCCAGCCTAGGCAAGAAAGCAAGACCCTATCTCTAAAAACAAACAAAAGAATAAAACATGTATCGATACATATATATACAGATATACATATGAATATACCTACATAAAAGTCCAGGTAAACAGAAAAATGTTCATAAAGGTTCTAAGTGGTGAGACTGTAGTTAATAATTATTTTAAACTTTTCTATACTTAAGTTTCTACATAAACAGGTTTTTTTTTAATAATTAGAAAAATAACAATTTTTTTTTTTTTTTTGATACAGAGTTTTGCTCATTTCCCAGACTAGTGCAACGGCACAATCTTGGCTCACTGCAACCTCTGCCTCCCGGGTTCAAGCAATTCAAGCAATTCTCCTGTCTCAGCCTCCCAAGTAGCTGGAATTACAGGCGCATGACACCACGCCCGGCTAATTTTTGTATTTTTAGTAGAGACGGGGTTTCATCGTATTGGCCAGGCTGGTCTCAAACTCCTGACCTCTGGTGATCCGCCTGCCTTGGCCTCCCAAAGTGCTGGGATTACAGGCATGAGCCACTGCGCCCAGCCTAACAAAAAAAAATTTTAAAGAAAGATCTGAGGCTTGCCCCTTGTCTTCAGCTAAAGCCCAAAAGATAATATACTAGAAGAGTGTGAAGCTCTCTTTTGCATCTATGTTACAATGTAGTAAGTATTTCCTGAAGCCCTGGAATATGCCAGGGCTATACTAGACACTGGGAATACTATGCTGAGAAAAACAGACAAAGTTCCTGCCCTCAAGCAGCTTATATTCAAGTTGAAAAACTCCTCCCCACCCTTTCTAACCCCAGTGACCAATTTTTAGACAAAGATGAGCAAATTTGCTAGACAAAGACCACTCTCAAAGTAGTTCAGTCTTAACTCAGAAATAGTCCTTAGACATACAATATTTACATCAATATCTATATCATAAAGGCAGAGACAGAAAGAACTAAGACAAGCCTGGCCTCCTTCAAACCAACAATGGCAGGCGTTCTAGAAACAGCCTGCGCACAGCAAGACAGTTCCAGTTCCCACAGTTGTCGAGTTCCCACAGTTGACTGTGTGTTTTCTCCTCTGCAAACAGGTATGTGATATCCGAACACAGCCTGAATTTTCCCACAGCAGGTAGCCTTCCATTTCTCAGCTTTCAACCCACAGGCTTTTATCCCTCTACTGAAAATTCCTTCAAGTAAAAAGATTATCCAGCTTTCTTACTATAATTTGATTACAAAAATACATATTGTCTTTCCCCCCAACAAAATCATACCGGTTACATCACCCCCTTGATTCCTCAGCAGAGAAAAACTCTTCCATATGAGATTTGTTTCCATAAATCACTCATGTCTCAATGCAGTTTTGTTTATTTGAGCAGCTTTTTAAAGGAGATACTAAGATTTGGGGATGTAATCAAGATGTTTTAACAATCAGAAAATAAATTCTGCAATGTGAGATCCAAAGGACTGAGCAATAAAGGTGGTAGGAATAAAAATATCAATAATAACAAAATGAGGCTGGGTGCGGTAGCTCATGTCTGTAAATCCAGCACTTTGGGAGGCCGACGTGGGTGGATCACCTGAACTCAGGAGTTCGAGGCCAGCCTGGCCAACAGGGCGAAACCCCATCTCTATTAAAAATACAAAAATTAGCCAGGTGTGGTGATGGGGGACTGTAATCCCAGCTACTCAGGAGGCTGAGGCAGGAGAATTGCTTGAACCCAGGAGGTGGAGGTTGTGGTGAGTCAAGATCACGCCACTGCATTCCAGCCTGGGTGACAGAGTGAGACTCCGTCTCAAACAATAAAAAAATAAAATAAAATAAAATAAAATAAAATAGAATAAAACAGAACAAAACAAAACAAAACAAAACGAGCAACAGTCAATTACCCACTATAATGGAAGGAAGCCCTGTTTTTGCTTTTTTCACCTGCACTACGTAAAGAACACATACCCTGCCAGGTGCTTAGGGAAACCCATACCTCATCTCTAGGTAGGGTTTGAAACACTTTTCCCCTGATTAAGTATGAAGGTAGAGAGACTCTCCCTCCTTGTGGGTCCTGCTAGGCGCAGGGTAGCAGGGTAAATACAGAGATGGCATCCTTAAGAGACATGAGGAAAAGAGATGGTGAGGACAAGGCTGTCAGCAAAGGAAGCCCAGCGGGGTGATGCTATGAAGACGCTGCAAGCTAGCTAAAGGTAACAGTTAATACTTACAGCTTCCTCCTTGGTTATTACTACATTCAAGAACTTCAACATTTGTGATTTTAATTGGAATTTCTCAGAATGTTAGAGCGAATCAACCTTAAACCAATTTTACAGATAAAGAAACTGAGGTGCAGAAAGGTTGTCTGATTAACCTGAAGCTGCACAACTTTTGAGTTTTTTGCACTGGGACCAGGACCCAAGCGAAGGTTTCTTTCCATTAAATTTCTCGGCAGTTTTCCATGGGAATTCTGGAGAAAGATAATTTACCTGCTAATTTTGCAACTCAAAGTTAGATGCACACATTACAATCTGCTAACTGTAAATTGGCCAAGAATCTTTTAATAGGCAAAGTAGGACTAACAAGATGATGTTTACAGTTATAGAAATGTGTTTGTATGTTAAAATATTTTCAATGTTCACTTAAGATAGGCTTTCTTAAAACTTAGCAATTAGCCTTCAGATCAAAAACATTCCCTGTAATAAAGTTACCATATTTTTGCAGCTTCTCATATAAATCTGGAGTGCGATACACCAGAGCAGCAAAGGTGGCGTTCACAGCTTGATCAATAGTGGAACCAGCAACTATATCTGTCTTTGGGGCCTGTTTTCTACATGCCTGTATGAATCCTTTGAAAAGTTCTGAATATGGCCCACAGAAGTTCTGAGCAGGCTCTGACTGGGCAAAATCAAGAAGAAAATGGCGGCAGGGGTCGTCAGGAATGTTCTTAACCTGGAAACAAAAAATAGATCCATCACATTTAACACATTCATTCAAAAAATAAAATTTATTGAGCAAACTACTAGGCCAAAGCAGAAGTATAAAACACAGTGAACACTCTCTGGAAGTTTAAATCTATTTTAGGAAGACCAGACAGAGATATGAGTTTAAAAAAAAAGATAAACATAAATAAAACATTAAAAGCATTAGAACTAGCATTCCCGTAAAGCAAAAGCTTATCAAGTGCAAAATGCCTAGAAGGGATACCCAGTGCTGAGAATTCAAAGGAGAGAGATCCTGGCAGGTTACAGTAATTAAGAAAAGCCTCCTGGAGGATATGGGCTTTGGCCTGGACCCTGAAGGATTGGCAGACTTGGCCCTGACGAACATAACCATTAGCAGAGGTTACGAGTCAGTGGGGAGACTGACCTGGCCTGAAGTCTCAGCTGGGGAGTGATGGGAACTAGAGTCAGATAGGTAAGGTGAAAGGAGACTGCAGAGAGCCTTGACTGTCACATTGAGGAGTTAGACTTCACCCTGTGGGCAATGGGGAGCCATTAATGGTGCTTGGCAGTGGAATGACAAGATAATGCAGTGATTATAAAAAAAACTTGGTAGGTACCAATGTCATAAGGCAGGTGCGAATGAGGGCCCGGATAAAGATGCAGACAGAGGAAAGGACAGAGACGAACATCATGAGGAAGAATCCACAGGACCTGCAGGCTGACTGGACAGGAATGGGAGACAGGTGAGGACAGGGGATGCTAGGGAGCAGTGGCTTCAGGCCTGGGGAAACAATGACCATCACAGAAGTGACCCGTCTTTGGTTTTACACTTCTGAGTTAAGGGGAGTCAGGACATTTAAACGGAAATGCCTCACAGGAAGATGGAAACAGATACTTGGAGCAGGGAGAAAACCAGACCTGGAGACTGATATTAGGAATTAGTGCCGCAATGTGACAGGAGAAGAAAGTGGAGAGGATGAAGTCTTGGTGGGCTGTGGGGAAGGGAAGAAAGCCTGAATAAAGCCTACCCTTTAGGGAAGGAGGAATATGAAAACTCAGTGAAGGAGGCAGGTGGGCAGTCAGATGTAAGAGAAGACAGTGGACTAGCATGGATCCAAAGAAGAGAGGGTCTGAAGGAGCCAAATTTAACAGAGGCAAGGAGAACAGAAGCTGAGGAAGAGCCACTGGATTTGGCAATTAACTACTGAATAATGTGGGGCAGGGCAGGGAAGGGAGGGGAAGGAAGAGAAGTAGAATACAGAAATAGAGGGAAGGAGAGGGGAAAAATAGAGACAGGGCAAACCTTTTAGTTTTTAAAATATTATACACCTAAATCATGTGCTGTAATTCTACGGAGAACAAAAGATATAGCACAAATCATTCCTCTAAAGATTGACTCAGCAGGCACTAGAAGTACACTCAATTGTTTGCCTGATAACTCCACCAACAGAGATTTACTGAGCACCTGCTACATTTCACCCAAGACACACATTCAGTATTTCTGAACAACTATTGCACACCAGCCCCTGTGGGACACAGTGGCGTTAACAAATTAACAAGGTATAGTTTCTGGCCTCAAGGAGCTAACTGCTTAATACGGGTAGTAAGATAGAAACACACGTGTTTATAACTTAAAGTAATAAATACTTGTAGGCAGTTTCCAGTCTAAAGAGAAAGAGAATAGAAGAGTAAATACCTCCTTACTATTCTGGTGTGGGTGAGTGGGCCAGCTTGCTTCTAATTCCAACTCTGGACAAATCTGATGCCTGAAGACAGGTTTCCACAGCGGGGAGCTTAGGACTAATGCCATTTTTGCCTGAGGTATAGCCATGTTACTTCCTAATTCTAGAAAGACAAGAAGACACTTGAGAGTTCTATTTTTGCCTTAATATATTGAGAATCTCTGAAATGAGAAAGAAAAGGTTAAAAAAAAAAAAAAAACATGAATACTATTAAAAGAGAAAATTTACCCACATACCAGAATGTAATTGTGATACTTTGTAAACACATATCACAGATTAAGCTAAACCAGCAAGTCCTGCAATACCACTGTTCTATGGAACAACTTCAGTTACAAGGTACCTTTGCAATGACTAATCTATTTATAGTAAGCTGAAAATAGGGTATGAACCATTCCTGGCATGTAATATGAGGCCATTCAGGAACATTTAATTATGGAAAAACATTCACAATTTGTAAACTTAATTATGTAGCAAATAATAAATATCCAGCATAGATGTGTTTAAAATGAGCATAGGGAAAATAATAGGTGGAAATAAAAATGTTAATAGTTATTTCTTTCTTTCTTGGAGAAATATGAAAAGAAGAAAATTAGTTACTTCTGAGTGTCAGGATTAAGGATGATTCTATTTTCCTTTGTTTTTTTCCATTATGTAATTTTTCTATATTTTACTTCTAAAATTAGAAAAACTCAAGAAATGATAAAGAAATAAAATATAGTAGAACGTTTTAATTCTGTACTTCTTGTTCCCTGGAATAATTAACTAACTAACTAAACTGAACACATCTTTTTCCTTTTAAGAGACAGTCTCTCTCTGTTATCCCAACTGGAGTGCAGCAGTATGATCACAGCTCACTGCAGCCTCCAACTCCCGGGCTCAAGTGATCCTGCTGCCTCAGCCTCCCAAGTAGCTGAGACAAAAGGCATGTGCCACCACACCTGGCTACTTGTCACGTTTATTTTCGTACAGATAGGGATCTCACTACGCTACCCAGGCTGGTTTTGAACTCCTGGGATCAAGAAATCCTTGGCCGGGCGCGGTGGCTCACGCCTATAATCCCAGCACTTTGGGAGGCCGAGACGGGCGGATCACGAGGTCAGGAGATCGAGACCATCCTGGCTAACACGGTGAAACCCCGTCTCTACTAAAAAATACAAAAAACTAGCCGGGCGAGGTGGCGGGCGCCTGTAGTCCCAGCTACTCGGGAGGCTGAGGCAGGAGAATGGCGTGAACCCGGGAGGCAGAGCTTGCAGTGAGCGGAGATCTGGCCACTGCACTCCAGCCTGGGCGACAGAGCGAGACTCCGTCTCAAAAAGAAATCCTCCCACTTGGCCTCCTAAAGTGCTGGGATTACCCGCATGAGCGACCTTGCTCAGCCCTGAATGAGTCACTTTAAAACAAAATTCATATTCACGTATCTACATATATTTACATAAATATTCACATATTTAAAGGATATGCAATCAACTTATTCTATATTCCTGCCTTCTGGTTGGACTACACCTACACCTACTTACAAAAAAATGACAATGTTGCCAAATAAAAGCTGTTACCCTCCACAGACAGAGAATCCATGGCATCCCTCACTCTATGTTCCAAAGTCTAAGGCAAAAAGCTTCATGACAATGGTGTCGAGTGGATACTTTATTCTTTTGGTATAAAGGAAACTGAAAGGGAATATTATTAACCCCTTGCCATTAAGTGGAGATGACCTACAAGAGGGCAAGCACGCAACTTGTACTTCACCACGGTTGCAAGGAGAAGGGAAGGAACGGGAATGTGGACTTACGATGCACAGACTTGAGTGCCATGCACTGGGAAGCTAGGCGTCCCATCAGCCGGGAGACAAGGAGTTGTAAATCCAGCCCCCAAGACACAGCAACATCGGGCAGGCCGTAGGCAGTGACGGTGAATTTGTAGCCCCATTCATTGTGACTGCTGTCAGAGTGAAAGAGGAACTGCAACCGAGGACCAGCCTTGAAGGTCACTTTCTAGGGACAAATAGAAATCATGTGGTCAGACAGATTAGAGGAGGAGTGTTTCAGAAATAAGCATGTTCTTCATGACTAGAAACATCTCAATTTAAAATTGATCTCTATTTCCACACGTCCAAAATGACTAATGGAGAAATGTACAAAGGGGTGACGGAAACAGAAAATTCATAGCCGCACCCCATGAAGAAGAAGAGTTGGCAGAACACTGCTGCTCAGCTTTTTACACCTGGGGTGACCATCTGTCCACTACCTACTCAGCCAGTGGTCACATTTGCATGCCTCTGCTCCTGCCAAGACCACTGACCACGGAGAGAGGGTCAACAGTCTGAGGCAGCACTAAACCTCCAGCCCAAGAGCTCAAGCAGCTCTAACTGTGAGGCAGACTCTTGGCTTCCATCACAAGGTCTGGGCCATCCTCCTAGACCCACCAGCTCGTCCCGTTAAGGACGAAAGCTCTTCATTTACTCTAGGCAACGCTGTCTGCTGCAACTACTCAACTCTGCCACTGCAGTGCCAAAGCAGCTATAAACGATAAATAGGCATTGCTGTGCCCCAAAACAATGTTTACACAACAGGTGACAGATTATAGTTGGTCAAACTCTGATACAAATCCTTCCTTTCACAAAAGTGTAACATAAATGCCTCCCTTCAAAGACTTTACCTCTACTGCCCCTTGAAGGCCGACAAGAGGAAAAGCGTTGGTGCAGAAGTAGGTACCTCTTTCTGGGACTCTCACTCACCTTGGGCCATTTTTCAGTGCCAACTTTTGTGTCATAGCGTGTTTTCCGACCTCTAGCGTCGGTAAATTCCAGATAATCATACCTGCGAAGGCATAACCTCTATTAGCTTCCTTCTCTCACTGTTGACCTATTATCGCTTAGGGGTAACAGAACATAGAGGTCTTACCTTTTTTCAGTTTCACACCTGTCATCGAATTCCACCTCAAAATAGGTTGCCCCTGGGCTAACAAAGACAGATGCCTCATGGCAATTATTTTCATAGTTGTGGGCAGATTCCTTAGTCCACGTATGTAACACCACAGGCTGTTCCTGTTGCCAGGTCTCAACATCCAGCTATGGTAACAAATGAGCCGGGGGGAGAAAAGGTTCTATCACTCGACACCTATCCACACGCAGCAGACTGTTTCTCCATCAGTGCTCCAGGCAGATGGGCTTTGACGGCCCTGCACAAACCAGCACACAGGCTCGAAGACACACCTGAGATTCCCATCTTCACAGACAGATCAACATACATTCATCACACAGCAAAGCAGATGTGCTTTTATTACACTACAAAAACTCTGTGACCAGCTTTTCCCTTTTAACTATGACAGAACTACTTCTTACAAATCATTACCAGTGTGAACTCCCAGTGGAAAAAGTACTGAATGAGTAAAGACCTCACATTCTTACTTGGGACACTGGCAAGTCTGGATCCACTCTCCCTTCTTCTCCTACCCTCCTTCTTTTTTTTTTTTTTTTTGGGGGGGGGGGGGGGGGGGGGTCTTTGCTTTTTTACCTGTTAAATATAAATGCCTTTTCTACTGCCACAAAGTTGTTATGAAGCTCACACAAGACAGGGATTAAACGTTAAGTATGCAAAATTAAGGGAGAAATGTCTTCTAAAGACAAAACCTTCTAATTTGCCTTTCAACATACATTTTCTCGGCCGGGCGCGGTGGCTCACGCCTGTAATCCCAGCACTTTGGGAGGCTGAGGTGGGTGGATCACAAGGTCAGGAGATCGAGACCATCCTGGTTAACAAGGTGAAACCCCATCTTTACTAAAAATACAAAAAAAATTAGCCGGGCGAGGTGGCGGGCGCCTGTAGTCCCAGCTACTCAAGAGCCTGAGGCAGGAGAATGGCGTGAACCCGGGAGGCGGAGCTTGCAGTGAACCGAGATTGCGCCACTGCATTCCAGAATGGGCGATAGAGCGAGACTCCATCTCAAATAAATAAATAAATAAATAAAAAACAACATACATTTTCTCTTCTAGACTTCAAGTTTTTCATTCACTTAAATGGTTTTCATGTAACTTCATAAACTATAAAATGATGAGATTCATCTCTACAGCTTTTCATCTGTGTCTCCTTTCTAATGGTGACCAGGCCACATCAACTTGGACTGGTATTTACCCTTGTTGGCAAGACCGCTGATAAAATCAAGGGAGCCTTCTAGAAGCTGCTCAGCTGTGCCTATCTATAGTCCGCCATCCACTTCACTAAGTGTGTCCCATCACTCCTGAGAGCAAACACAGGGCGGCTCAAGTGCCAACTCGAGTTACCTTCCTCAGTCCTCCTTCGGGGCCACTACAGAGCTTCTTCAGGAGTTCTGTGAGGACACTGAACTCTCGCAAGAGCACGCAGTGTGGGATGTCTAAAGTGCAGAAGTCCAGCAGGAAGATAACCTAATGGAAGATGGATAAGCGCTCAGCGTCCTCCTTAGGCTGGGCCTGGGGATGAAGATCCCCAACCCCTTTCCGGTTCACTACAAATAGCTGCCAGTTTTTCTTACCAGTTGACGAGCTGCCATTGAAAACACTGAATTACATAATCTTTCTACTATAGTTTTTCCACTATATTGTGACAAAAGGGATTCCAAAATCACTCTCATGCTCGCCAGAAACTGCCCCACATCTGCCAAAACAAAGAAAATAATTAATATTTTATGCAGTAGAAATATCACATGCTTAGTTATCACCACGAACAAGAATAAAGAGGACTACAGAAGCCGTGGAGGGGATTCCACAGCAAAGATCACGAGGCCACACAGTGTCATCCTAATGCATTCTTCTGGGAGGAAGAAGCAGTGTGAATTTCAGTAAAAGACTACTGTTAAAGGGATTTTTTTTTGGTCTTTTGATGAAGTGGAGGAGCACTCGTAGAAGTGAAATCACATGCCTGACTAACCCAGCTGTCAGCCCTGCCTTTTCCTTCTGTTTACAATGAGCCCGTGCATTAGGTGGACCAATCTAACAGGCCAAGCTCTAGGTGGCAGGGCCCAATATAAGTGTTCTTGTCACAGTTGCTAGGACCAAGTTTGATGGTACTAAATTTTCCATGTATAATTTGTCAGCACCTGTTGGGTTTCATATAACTTTCTGTGAGTTTACAGAACAGGAATCTAATTATTCTCGGTAATCAGCAAAGGTCACAGCAATGCTCATACACCTTAGATTTTTAAAATTCAAGACTTTCATTTTTAGATGACTGATTAAAACAGGGATAGACTCTCCCGAAGAATGAGACGTCTCGTAAGAGTGCTATATGATTGCAAAACCAGTGTTTAGGCTGTGAAATGATCTAATTCTACAATAAAAATACTTAGGCATACCACGCTCAGAGAGGAAACTCTGGACAAAAAGACATGCTGCTGAATTTTATTTTAATTAGTCCAAACCAGTCCAAGAATCTGAATTGTGATGAAGAAAACCATATGCACACTCAATGCATGAGTTACTAAAGAAGAGAACATACTCAGAGTCAAAACCCAAACGCCATCTGTTTTCATGGATTTCATATTGAAACTCACATTTTTCAATAAGGTCCACGGCAAGATCTTTGGCTCCAGAATCCGAGCTCTTCAGCTGCAGGTAGCACCAGGATAGCAGGCTGCCTTGGACGGACCAGAACAGGGAGAAGAGCACAGAGCCAACCTCCCCTGGGGCCCCACTGAGCATTAACAGCTCGCACTACAAGGGAGGAGACAAACAGAAAGTGTTCATGACAAAGCCATTCACAGAGCATAGCCAAGGGCATCCCCTAAAGCAGCAGCTGTCACCAGCAAAAACAAACTATAGCTATGAAAACAGTCACGACACAGCTTTCAACCCAGCAGTGACCAAGAAAGATGGAATTACGAAATTACTCCCCTCTTTCCCTGCAGCTTTTCGGAACCTTTACAAAGGTTTTTTATTCCATGTGACATCTCCTTCTGCCACCTCAGGAACCTTACCCCACTGGGTATCTTTCTCTTACATCTTAAAATCTCCTTTCTCTGGCTCCTTCCCTCAAGCCTTCAGTTAAACCGCTCCCACCTTAAAAAAATAATTATTCCTGCCTCTATGGCTCTCTAACCATCACCTTTGTTCTCAAAAGTTTCTTTGAAGGGTTATCTGACCTCCAGACACGGAAGACTGTACACTATATGATTCCATTAGAGGTAAAACCCAGGCGATACAGATGCGCTGTGTAGGAGTAAGTAGAAAGAAGAACAAGGAAACGGTGAACACAAACTTCAGGCTGATGGTCACGTCTGGCAAGGGAAGCGAGTGAGCCATGAAAAGGTATGTGGATGGAGGGAAATGGACTCAGAGATACTGGGAATGTCTAGTCTTTGAAAAAGACCCTTGCTGCATTGTTACAACTACCTGATTATATATTTGCTCCTCAAGACTGTGCTTTTTTTTACATCACTGTATCCCGTTCCTAGCACAGGGCCTAGCACACAGCAGGCATTCAGTGGTTATTTGTTGAATTTGACAGATTCATGAGAAAAATTTCAGACTAGGTACATTTCTGATGACCTTTAATTTTTTTTCCTAATTGAACCTTAACTCTTTAGTATAACTATAAATGTCTTTTACTGAAAGATAATTCAGGGAAACACATTAATAGCTGCATCTCTAGCAAGGAGGTTCAATGATATCTGTAACTTCTTTTGTACCACAGGTAAGTGAAAGAGAAGAAAAGGCACACATCTGATCTCCAAATGGTATACAATTATGCGAAATTCTCTTGGGCGAATGCTATCTCATTTCTCCACATACATCTTAAAATAAATCTGGCCTATCTTACCTAGTGGAAAGAGGACAAGGCTCTGAGTCAAACAGCCCCAGTTTCAGTCCTGACTCTAGCACCTACCCACTCCTCACACGCGGGGCAGAATCGATGCCTATGAGAACCAGGGGAGAACACTGAAGGTTTCTGCCCAGCGGCACTGATGATGTAACTACAGAAGACAGACTACTGAGGGGGAGAACTTAGTTCAGGCTTCAGGGATCTGAGAAACAGGTAGAATTGGACGAGCTCCAGAAGAAAGGGAAGGTATGGGAAATGCAGAAATAAGGACGGAGATTAGAATGAGCCATGGCTAACTAGGGCCGAGAACACATACTGATGAGCTGTAGACTGAAGCGGGTTTTTTAAGGAAGACTCAGAGATGGGCAGAAGAGTCTGGAAATAAGCCAGAAAGCAGAAGTAACAGAAAATTAATGTGACAGCAAAAAGCAGAGCAGTTTTTGATTAAAAACAAAGTTGAGGCTTATGAAGTCAATGTGACCCTAGATCTAAATTAATACTAGATCTAAACCGTGGTCAGTGGGAGAGCAACCTTGGCACATGATAACCTACAAGCAACCTACAACCGCTCTGAGGTCCCCATCAGTGAATTGCGGGGGGGGATACCTGCTGATGGACCAGCACTCCAGGCAGCTGGGAATGAATGAAATCATGGCTCTAACAGCAACTCAAAACAGTAAGGCACCCGCAAAAATGTGAGAGATTTAAAGACACCAAGTTCAGTCAAAAGATACAAGTTATCAGCCACAAAAGAAAAGCCACCTTGAAGTCCACATCATTAGACACCTCAAGGATGTGGTTTGGGCTGGTGTGTGACAGAATCTCCTCCAACTCTCTGCTTCCCACATTTAGCCCAGTGAGGTAGTTCTTGGTCTCCCAGTGTGGGGGTGCTATCACTTTAGCATCTCTCGGTGTGCTTAGAAAAATGCAGGTTCTTATGCTCTATCCCTAGAGATTTTGAATCAGCAGTTTAGGGTGGGATCTAGAAATCTTTTTTCTGTCAAATATCCCAAGTGACTGATCCATCTGGAGCATAAACTACATTTTAAGAAAGAAAATCCCTTATATTTTAAAAAAAAGCAAATTAAAAAAACCATTAACACAGAAAAAAGATAATATACTTTCAGATTTGATTAGTCTACGAAATTGCTAAGAAATCTGAATTTCTTTTTTTTTTTTTTTTTTTTTTTTTTTTTTTGGGGAGACAGAGTTTCGCTCTTGATGCCCAGGCTGGAGTGCAATGGTGTGATCTAGGCTCACCACAACCTCCACCTACCAGGTTCAAGCAGTTCTCCTGCCTAAGCCTCCTGAGTAGCTGGGATTACAGGCATGAGCCACCATGCCCAGCTAATTTTATATTTTTAGAAAGGGAACTAATTTGTAATTAATTAAATTAGCCCAGCTAATTTTGTATTTTTGTATTTCTCCATGTTGGTCAGGCTGGTCTTGAACTCCTGACCTCAGGTGATCAGCCCGCCTTGGCTTCCCAAAGTGCTGGGATTACAGGCGTGAGACACTGTGACCGGCCCTGAATTTATTTTTTAAAGTCCAAGTAGTCTTCCTGAAAATTCACACCACTGACACATAACTATGTGTTGGGCTCACTGACAACCACTACAAGGGGACTTGATACAAATCCATTCCTCTTTTTCCACAGTAAGCATTATCGAGCACTTCTGTGTTTTTATTGTTTGCTGACTACCAAGAACCCTAACACGCCTCACTTGTTTGCAAGGGCTGGCTGGGAAACCTTTGTGATCATTTGTAAGGGTCAAGTAACAAAGTATATTCATGCCAGGCACAGTGGCTCACACCTGTAATCTCAGCACTTTGGGAGGCCGAAGTGGGAGGATTTCTTGATCCCAGGAGTCCAAGACCAGCCTGGGCAACACAGAGAGACCTCGTCTCTACAAATAATTTAACAATTAGCTGGGCATGGTGGCGTGTGCCTGTGGTCCCAGCTACTTGGGAGACTGAGGTGGGAGGATCGCTTGGGCCTGGGAAGTGGAAGCTGCAGTGAGCTGTGATTGTGCCACGGCACCCCAGCCTGGGTGAGAGAGCAAGACCCTATCTCAAAACAATACCACCAACAGGAAAAACCACAACAATGTACATTCATACTACAAAGAGGCAAAGGCGGACACAAGAACTGCCACATCACATGCCCCCACAAGCACGAGACAAAGAAAACAGCGAGACAGCCATCGGATACCTCTCGAGCAGCAACACACAGGAGGGTGTCCATGACCGCCAGGACTTCACTGATGTTCATCTTGGCCAGCTCGTTCTTCTCAGGTAAAAGCAGGAGGCCGCCTGGATCCTTGTCACTGAAACGATACAAATGAGTCCTGACACCTGGCTTCAGGAGAAAGATTTTTATACTGTCTTAAAAGTTTCCAAAACAGAGCGCAGAAAGGTTTCAGTGTCAGTTCCATGGGACGGGAGGAGTTTGGGTCGGGAATACAGGCCGCGGACCCAGCTGGGGCTGTGCCGCTGTCCGTCCACACGTGCTTCCAGTAGCACAGACTCACAAACCCTCCAGTCCTGGAAGAGATCCTGAGGCAGAAGGCTGATGAATAAATCACCTTGGCCACCAATATGAAATACAGCTCATCTCACGACTGCTAGCTTGAAAGTCCTGGCTAAACGTTCCTTGTGTCTTCAAACGTTTTCACAGGACAGCCCCAGGCCCTTTCAGCATCCTTCCCACTTGATTCCGAGCACATTTTAAACAGACAGTCCTCTAAGTCTGGCATCCATACCAGGTATAGTCTGACTTGCAGGCAGTCGCTCAGGATACTAGTTCCCTTCCTCCTTCAAGAGTCGATACCTCTAGTAATGAAGCCTACAGGCCCATTTAGCTTCTCTGGTAGCTGCAACAGGCAAAAATCTCAAAGCCCTCCCCTCCCAGCACACTTCCTTCTGCAAACTATCACTCTGGGCTGCTGTAGCTGGTTTTAACGTAGACACGAATACAGGACCCTACATTCCTTTGGCTTCAGTTTTTGTTGTTAAACATCACTTGGAAACTGAAGTGTTCAAAAAGACCCTCAATGGGCTCAATTTGAAATTGTCTTAAAATCGAAGGGAACTGGATTGGGCTGTCAACAAGATTATTATTTTACCACTATTTGGGTCACCCACAGAAACTCGGCTTTCTAACTGGGTGGAAGGAAGTACTACTTCGAAGGCACATAAAAGGAAGGGTGAGCTCAAGAAAACAACTTTGCAAAGATTTGAGTTATCTGACAATTAAAAAGAACAACCAACTTACCTAAAATACGTGCACAGTGAACGGAAAGTGAGCTGCAGAGACTGCTTGTGCTCCTGCTCGGTGACATTCTTCTAGAAAACCAGAAAGTGTACGTTCAGAAAGTCTAGTCCATGACATTCCAGAGACCTACAGCAGCAATGAAACATCACCACCCCACTGTTCCCAAGTATGAGGAATACCAGGCCAGCAGACTACCTCACAGCACCCCACTAAAACCTGCTCAAGTGCTAAGATGGAGCAGAACCAACCATCTAAACACAAGGTGGTAGGTGCACTTGGTTCACTGCCAAAGTCAACAGGAGGTTCAAGATTCCTGCTTAGGGAAACGACCTCAAAAAGAAATACACTTTTTTTTTTTTGGAGACAGAATTTCGCTCTTGTTGCCCAGGCTGGAGTGCAGTGGCGTGATCTCAGCTCACTACAACTTCTGCGTTCCGGCTTCAAGCAATCCTCCTGCCTCCCAAGCATCTAGGATTACAGGAGCCCACTACCACGCCTGGCTAATTTTTGTATTTTCAGTAGAGATGGGGTTTCACTATGTGGGCCAGGCTGGTCTCGAACTCCTGACCTCAGGTGATCTACCCACCTCTGCCTCCCAAAGTGCTGGGATTACAGGCGTGAGCCACCGCGCCTGGCTGATAGATACTTTTTGCCATTGGACATGCCATCCCAAGAGCAATCACATCTCTTAAGGGTATGGTATCAGAAGATATTGAGGAAGTGCCTGATGGAAAGAGAATTACTTAGCACTATATAAAAGGTTGGCAGTGCTATTTAACTTCTCAGCATGAGAAGACACCAATGTCATTCAAAAAGTCATATGTCCTGTTTCTATTTTCTGCGTAGGACACATGCTAGGAAATTACTCATTTGCTCAGCTACCTGGTAAATTCTTGCACCAAACAAGCAGGATAGAGACCCACCCACAGTCCAGTGGGTCAGGTCAGCTGATGCTGTCAAAGGTTATGCAACTCACAATGTGAGAAGTGATTCCTCAAGCTGATATGTAAATTTTATATATAGCTGGAATTACACAAACAAATATACTCCCTCTTCTCTGAAACCTTCCTCAATTACTTAGCCTCAACATGATTCTCCTCTTGCATATGGAATCAGTTTTTCCTTGCGGCAGGTGTCCCCAGTTCGACTGCAGCCCTTTGCCATCAGGGACCACATTTTATGCTGCTTTTGTCCCTTATTTCTTTGCTTTTTTTTTTTTTTTTTTTTGAGACGGAATCTCACTCTGTTGCCCAGGCTGAAGTGCAGTGGTGCAATCTCGGCTCACCACAACCTCCGCTTCCTGGGTTCAAGCGATTCTCCTGCCTCAGCCTCCCGAGCAGCTAGGACTACAGGCGTGTGCCACCTCGCCCAGCTTCCATCCCTTATTTCTATAGGCCTTTGTGCATCCCACAGACCACTTTTCTTATGTTTGCTCATTGGTTGCTGCACTAGAAATGCCTTTTTAAAATGCTGTATCTAGTTTCCTTTGTAAAATTCTTTTAAATAATTATATTAGTTGCTTGACTACACAGACAAGAAGTAATCTATACTCATATCAAAACAAATAAATATTTTATTCTTTCTATTAACACTTC
The DNA here is from genome assembly GCF_002776525.5 of Piliocolobus tephrosceles. Lineage (NCBI taxonomy): Eukaryota > Metazoa > Chordata > Mammalia > Primates > Cercopithecidae > Piliocolobus > Piliocolobus tephrosceles. The sequence continues at coordinate 3,874,681 of NC_045449.1, forward strand.
TTTCTCTTGTCCTATAGCACTAGCTAGGCCCTCAAAGAGAAGCAATGAGAGTGAGCATCCTTGTCTTATTCAATAAGCATTCCTTATTGAAAGGAATGCTTCTAGTGATCCACCATCAAATACATTGCTTATGTAGGTTTTGGATACATGCCCTCTACCAGATTAAAGGAGTTTCCTTCTATTTTGAGTTTGCTAATGAAACCATATTGTTTCCGTTTTAATCATCAGAATTTAATCTTATTAAAAAATGTTTGGGCCGGGCACTGTGGCTCATGCCTGTAATCCCAGCACTTTGGGAGGCCGAAGCAGGTGGATCACAAGGTCAGGAGTTCAAGACCAGTCTGGCCAAGATGGTGAAACCCCGTCTCTACTAAAAATACGAAAAATTAGCTGGGCGCGGTGGCAGGCGCCTGTAATCCTAGCTACTTGGGAGGCTGAGGCAGGAGAATTGCTTGAACTTGGAGGGCGAAGCTTGCAGTGAGCTGAGATCGCGCTACTGCACTCCAGCCTGGGCGACAGAGTAAGACTCCGTCTCAAAAAAAAAAAAATTTTTTTTTCTGCATTCAGTGGTATGTTTTTTTTCCTCTCTGATTTCATTTACAGATTTTCTACTGCTGAACCATCACTGTATTTCCAGCATAAATCCAACTTGGCCATAATTTTGTTTATATGTTGTTGGACTGGTAAATTAATATTTCATTGGGGTTCCTGTAATTTTGCTTTCTCGTACACATTTCTCTATTTTATCCCCTTGATATACTTACATTTCCCTACGTTTTACCATCATTGTAACACAGGAACCTCTGAAGTTCCCCTACCTAGGTGTTTTTGATATGGCCTAGAGAGAAAAATGTTTGTTTTGTTTTACATTTTTTTCATGTATCATACTTATTTTCATATAGAAATACTTCCTACAGAATTAAAACCCTGGATCTTTGTATAGGATATTCCATTTGGTAACACAGTGCTTATAGATACTAAAGGCATTTTTCACTTCGAGTACTAATGTCTGAGGAACACGAAGAAGTGGTCTAGGAGAGTGACAAGAACCATCTAAGGAAAAATACTTGGTGATACTGGCCAGGCGAGTGGCTCACGCCTGTAATCCCAGCACTTTGGGAGGCTGAGGTGGGTGGATCGCTTGAGCCTTGGGCTTCAAGACCAGCCTGGGCAACATGGCAAAACCCATCTCTACAAAAAATACAAAAATTAGCCAGGCGCTGTGGCATGCACCGGTAGTCCCAGCTACTTGGGAGGCTGAGGTGGGAGGATTGCTTGAGTTCGAGAGGTAGAGAACACAGTAAGCTGCGATTGCACCACCGCACTCCAGCCTGAGCAACAGAACAAGAACCTATCTAAAAAACAAACACACAAAAAAACTTGGTGGTACTAGTTTTACAGATATATACTGAAGTATTTATGAATAAAATGTCAGGAAGTTACTTTGAAATAATAATGGCCAGTGGGGAAAGGAGGAAAGCAGGGATGAGATAAAACAAGATAAAACTGTAGATAAAACAAGATTAGCGAGAGTTTATGACTGTTGAAGCTAGGTGACAGGTACATCTGGGGGACAGGGGTATTCACTATGCTATTTAGTTGGCTTTGGTATTTGTTTTGAATTTGCCTATAATACAAAGTTAAAATGTTGAAAAGAAAGGATGGTTGTAGGCAAGTCACAAAGATGAAGGAGACTACACTGTCACTTTGTGAGACATCAGATCATGAAACACAGATTGGGAATATGTGTCATCCGACTCTGAGTAGAGTGCCATGTCCTTAGATATCTGTCCCACACAAAGCTCTGCATAGAATATTAATAAACATCTGGGACGTTGCAACAGACAATATATTCAGCGATAACAAAGCCTAGCAAATTTCATCCTCACAGACTTCAGAAATTGAATCCAGACTTTTAGTAATAATTACCATCATGGTGAAGAGATGGTTCCGTCGGGTCTGTCGATTAGGAAAGAAGATGGCAGCCCCATTGAGAAGGGTATTCCTGACTTCTTGTTTTAGTATCTCCATGGGCACAGAGTCTCCATCCACCCTGTCTACCACTGATAAAATGAACAATGGCATCAGCTTTCGTATATTCCATCTATTCACTTATACATCTGCTATAACTAGCCTATAAATTCACTACTCTCCATTTTGTACTGAATACCGAGTGAAGAAGTATTTCTGTACAGGCCAGGTGGTATAAAAAATTGCTTTTTATTTGCTTACATTTAACTAAAACAAAGACTGTATGTATCAGTTTTTACGTCATTAGTTCCCTGTCCTTTTAAGACACAAGTTGGCAAAGCCTTAAGTGCAACTTCAGATGGCCACGTGTTTCACTCCCCCTCAATCTATCAGTCTCATCTCAGTGACTTAGTTGAGGTTAAGGCTCAATAGTACGACAGTAATGACTCTCAACATAACACAGCCATAGATCTGAAACCAGGAGGAAGAGAAGTCCGTTGAGGAAGGAATAAATCCTGAACTCAAACTAGTAACTCAGCATCAGAGGAAACACTCGTTTCCCACAGCAGCCATCCCTTTCTGGGGGATTCCCACAGCAGCCATCCCTCTTTGGGGGACTCCCACAGTAGCAATCCCTTTCTGGCTCGCATCCTCAAAGGACACCCCTCTTCTCTATAGCAAGAGGCCCTCCAGGCTACCCACACAGGGTTGCATTAAAGAAAAAACCCAAATCCCTACCATCACACAAGTGTGTGTAGAGCTCCTTGGCAGCCTCTACTCCTTTAGGGCTCTGGATTGGAGGCTTCTCCTCCTCAGAAGCAGCCAGTACATCTCCCTGCAGTACAGAGAAGCAGCTCTGGAGGAGCTGCAGAAGCAGGGTTTGGGCAGCGATGCATTCTTCCCTCGGGCTACGGAGACACAAAAAACACCAGAGAGCAAAAGGGCAAGTTGCATTTACTCTCCAAAGCCATACAGCTGTACACAAAGGACTTTCCTCTGGGCATCAGGCTTGGTGAAAATAATGCCAACTGAGAGGAAGAAGGGTGGACCAGAAAGAACACTGTACTAGACATCTGGAAACAGATCCCATCTGACTCTGCCCACTGTGGGGAAGAAAGTTCATTTCTTTTTTTTCTTTTTTTTTTGAGACCGAGTCTCGCTCTGTCTCCCAGGCTGAGATCGTGCAGTGGCGATCTCAGCTCACCGTAACTCAGCCTCCCAGGTTCAAGTGATTCTTCTGCCTCGGCCTCCCAAGTAGCTGGGACTACAGGTGCCCACTACCACGCCCGGCTATTTTTTGTATTTTTAGTAGAGATGGAGTTTCAGCATATTGGCCAGGCTGGTCTCGAACTCCTGACCTTGTGATCCACCCACCTCGGCCTCCCAAAGTGCTGGGATTACAGGCGTGAGCTACCGAGCCCGGCCAGGAAGTTCATTTCTGATCCTACTTTTTCATCTGTAAAATGAGGACAGTGCTGTAATACTTGACCTGCTTACTACTGCCTAAATATTTTACAGAAATCTGAGGTGTTATTTTCAATAACCATATCTTTTAAATCGAACCATAAACACTGGCAGGAAGTAAAAAAAAAATCATCCACTTAGTAGTAAAACTCAGTGTTTTCAGTTTGATTATTACCTTATAACAAATTCTGACCTACTTTTGCTTTAATTTACTGTAAAAATTCCAGAAGATCTGCAAATCAAGACCTGCGAAGTCCAGAAAAGATTTGTATTTTAAGCCACTTTCCTTCTGCTGCACCTAAAAATAAAGATCAGAATAAATAAAATTGAAAAATGCATTTAGAGAAATACTGTAATGCCTCATTTACTTCTCGTTGTAAAGGGATGCGGAGGCTCTACATGAGTGAGACTTTCCTTACTCTTTACTATGAAAAGGTTTGCCAACAACTATTTTTGGTTTGAAACTTTCTAAAATATATGTGTGTATGTGCGTATGTATGTAAGTGTATATAGATACACAACCACCCCCCCCCCACACACACACACGTATCCATGAACACTCCTGACTTCCTAACCCAGCACATAAGCCAATCTTTCCTGGATGATTACTGTCCAGGACTGTACGGCAATATACTGATGCCCTCCCCATGGTGGGCTGAAAGCTATCAACCCTTCGGTAAGCATGTCTGTTATTTCCAGGCATCTCCTTCTCATTTGCTCTTTTCTACTGTGATAGGAGGTCTGAATAACAAAGACCAAACAAACCGTATATGAACTGAGTCACCAGCCTCTGAATGTGCCCTGAAGCAGAATGGGGATCAAGAGCGGACACTGCTGTACACTACACAAGCGAGGGCCCCCTCCACTGAACTCCCGAGGCTATGGTGATGGCTTTAAGAATCTTCCTTTGAGTGAGTTGTCACTGTGTTATATTACTGACTTTAAGAGTCAGTATCAAAAAAAGTCAGAAGTCAAAAAATCATTTTTGATTCGAAATCCTGCCATTATTTTCGTATTTTCAGTAAATAATGAGAATTCACCTAGACTTCAGTTATAATTCTTCTAGGACTTAAAGAAGATGCAAACCCCATGAACTTGTTCTGTTTGTTTCCCCATGGCAGCCACTGCCAGGGCTCTTGAAGATGTGTCTGTAGGTCTACTCTGGGAGAAGCCACACTGATGGCCACAGGCCACTTCACTGACTCATGCCATGAGTGCCAACAGCTCACTTTCCTCAGCTTTTAACGTCCCTGCAGCAGTACAACGTCTGTCCTATTGGCTTCCACAGGGCCAGGTTTTATCAGCTGGTGTTCGTTTCTCTGAATACCATCATCCACTTTTCCTAAAGGAATGCAGTCTAACACCGAGGAAGCCCTACCAGGTCATGGGCGAGCTGCTGGGTAAACTGAAGGGTCCTGAGGAGCAGCGTGGCCCCACACACACTCTCCTCTGTGTCCTTTCGGCAGTGCGCACAGGTGACGCTCTGTTCTGCTTCTGCTCTTGCAGGCCGGAGGTACCCACTGATGCTCAAGCCTTGCACTCCCAAGCGCTCTGCTGACTCCTGACGGGTGCAGAGGAACTTCACCATCAGATACTGGACAGGACAAGAGAGATTTCAAAAGAAGAACTCAGAATCCCTGAATACTGATGAAGAGGGAAAAAGGCCTTTCCGGGAAGGTCTTCCTACGATTTTTCTAATTTATTAGGAAACACTGCGCTCAGCACTAAGGACACAAAATCTAAGTCCAGCATTTACAGTACGCAGAAAAAAAAGACAATACAAATGTTGAATAAAGTCACGATTGGGTAGATTACAGTAAGGAAAATTGCATCATTACTCCCTCTTAGAGGCAAAAACAGGAAGAGAGGATGAATAAAAGTACGTTTGCTCTGTGGCAGTCATTTTGAAACAGAAATCAGATATATGATGATGACAATCAATGCCCTCCACCTCAAAGCCCCCAAATGATGCATGCAACTGCTCTGCTAGAAACCCAGGAAAACAGTCCTGCCTACTCAAATCTACGGCCATTTTCCAAACCCAACTTTCATGCAAACTACCTGCTTCTTACAGTGAGAGCTCGTTGTTAAGGGCCTTTCAGAACACACTACTCAACTGCATAAATATTTACCAAGCACCTACTATTACGTGCCCTTAAGAGAGTTCCTAATTCTCTTATTCAAGCCTGAGATTTACATCCAAGGTTTAGAAAAAAATTAAGTAGCCAAATAATGACTGGTCCTTTCTACAGCAACACATCTCTCTTGAGTTGATGTCTGTGTTCTCACTATTCTCTCAGCCCAAAATGCCCTCCTCCACACGTTGTAGCCTGGCTGAAGATGACAACTTAATCAGTCTCCGACATCTGGCATCACACCACCACTCCTGAGAAGCTTTCGAGTTAAATATTTTTCCCCTGGGTGCCAAGAGCCCTCTGTTTCTCCCTTTATCATAGCTCGTGGCGCACTGTCTTACACATCTGTCTCTCCAATACAGTATGAACTCCCTGAAGCTAGATTCGCCTCTGGGGTTCCAGCATTGGCACAGGGCTGATACACAATCACCGCTCAAAAAACACAGAACAAAAGCAGGGGAGTAGGCAAACGACTCACTAATGCTTACTTTGGCAACTCTGCACTGTTGCAGCTTCACATCTGCTTCATCCCATTCTTCTTCCAGTTCAAACCAGCCAATAGGATCATCCTCTCCAAGGTCATCAGATGAGCAACCAATCCTGTAAAGACAAGAGTAGTCACAAAACATTTTCTTATTCTGAAATTTCTCAAGGGTCTAACAAATAAGGTATCATCTAAGTGGCATGTAACTTGTATCTGTAGCCTGTCAGCGAACAACCGAGAGCTGAGTATGGTACCTGGTACCCTGTGAACACATGAGACAGTTGGTAGTATTGCCTTTCCATTGCTCAGTCTCCTTCTCTATGAACTGGGAACTACATCAGTCCCAAATATAATCTGGGAACTAAGGAGAAAGTCTGCTTCTCTAAATAACTGGTTCATCTGAAGAATGCGACAGGAAGTCGGGCCTCTTGAATGAGACACTCAGGAATAAGGCACGATGCAACAGCTGGCATGTGCTTCTGGAAGATGCCAGAAAAGAGGCAGGCTTGGTTTTCTTTCCCTAGGTCTGGCTAAGATGTTTATGACCAGCCTGGGGTTTGGGCCACTTGCAATAGCTGATGGGTAAAAGTTTGAAGGCTTTCAGATCCTGGAGCTAAAAAAAAAGAAAAATTTGGCCAGGCGCGGTGGCTCAAGCCTGTAATCCCAGCACTTTGGGAGGCCGAAACGGGTGAATCACAAGGTCAGGAGATCGAGACCATCCTGGCTAACACGGTGAAACCCCGTCTCTACTAAAAAATACAAAAAAACTAGCCAGGCGAGGTGGTGGGCGCCTATAGTCCCAGCTACTCGGGAGGCTGAAGCAGGAGAATGGCGTAAACCCAGGAGGTGGAGCTTGCAGTGAGCTGAGATCCGGCCACTGCACTCCAGCCTGGGCAACAGAGCAAGACTCCGTCTCAAAAAAAAAAAAAAAAGAAAAGAAAAAGAAAAACCCCAGCCTTCGTAGGCCTCAGTATTCTTGTCTGTTTCTTAAGAAGTCCTTTCAGAAAAACATTCTAGCCTTAAGGCTGAAGAGATACAACTATATGCCACTTCTTTTTAAAAGCTGAATGCTTAAATAATGCTTAAATGCTATTCCTTTTTCAGGAATTAAATAACTAAGAAGTGCCAGGAACAATGGCTCACACCTGTAAGCACTTTAGGAAGTTGAGGCGAGTGGATCACTTGAGGTCAGGAGTTTGAGACCAGTCTGGTAAACACGGTGAACCCCGTCTCTACTAAAAATACAAAAAATCAGCTAGGCGTGGTGGTACACACCTGTAATCTCAGCTACTCGGGAGGCTGAGGGAGGGGAATCACTTGAACCTGGGAGGCGGAGGTTTCAGTGAGCTGAGATCATGCCATTGCACTTCAGCCTGAGTGACAGAGCAAGTCTCCATCTCAAAAAAATATATGAATAAGGCCGGGCACGGTGGCTCACACCTGTAATCCCAGTACTTTGGGAGGCCTAGCCAGGCAGATCACCTGAAGTCAGGAATTCGAGACCAGCCTGACCAACATGAAGAAACCCCATCTCTACTAAAAATACAAAATTAGCCAGGCGTGGTGGCGCATGCCTGTAATCCCAGCCACTCGGGAGGCTGAAGTAGGGGAATCACTTGAACCCAGGAGGTGGAGGTTGCAGTGAGCCAAGATCGCACCACAGCACTCCAGCCTGGATAACAAGAGCGAAACTCCGCTTCCAAAAATAATAATAATAATAATAAATATATAAATAAATAAGAAGGAGAAAAAGAACAGTTTTTTTCAAGTAACATTCCTAAAACTTTCCACTATTCAGTCTGTGATATAGCCACCAAGCTGGTGACACATCAGTATTCTATATGGGTAAAACTACCAAAAAGAGGGAATTATGGCAAGAAGACAATCCAGAGTAAGTTCTGTAACAGAGAGAAAAAATGTCCCTTCTTTTTTTTTTTCTTTTTGAGATGGAGTCTCGCTCTGTCACCCAGGCTGGAGTGCAGTGGCACAATCTTGGCTCACTGCAACCTCCACCTCCCAGGTTCAAAAGATTCTCCTGCCTCAGCTTCCCAAGTAGCTGGGATTACAGGCACCTGCCACCACACCCAGCTAATTTTTTTGTATTTTTAGTAGAGATGGGGTTTCACCATCTTGGCCAGGCTGGTTTCTGACCTCAAGTCCTGACCTCAAATGATCCACCTGCCTCGGCCTTCCAAAGTGCTAGGATTACAGGCGTGAGCCACCGTGCCCGGCAAAATGTCCCTTCTTAACGTAAGTCTTTCTTGGCATAAACCTTTCATGATACAGTTAACCCTAATGGGAAATGGTATTCTCTTAACCCAAAACCATATTAATGAGTTTCATCAATATCATAAGCTTGAAGATTTTTTAATCTACTCTTTGCAATTTGTCAAGGAAATCTTCGAGATGCAGAAAGCTGGCAGGGTGTCAGAGAACAGAGAGAAGCAGTCTTGTTCCCTACACTGCACTACACAGTAGGCAAGATAGAAGAGTTGAATACCAGTCCTCTTACGTATGCACAGCACCAACTGCTGACCCTGGAGCATGCTGACTGACCAACACCTAACCAAGGGGATATGACCAAAAAAAAGGCAAAAAGAAAATGCATGCACATTCACATTTTGATTTCCAAACTGGAGAGGGACTGGTGAATATGTAGGCCAACAAAATCAGGATTTAAGAGTCATTCAGGCTGGAATCAGGAGCTAAAATCATTGAGAGAGAGGCGAATAGGCCTGTATTTAGGTTAAAAAAAATCATCCTGTGTAAGAACTATGCAAATTTCCTCATTACAGTATCTTTAGCACCTAGCATCAGGCCTGGCACATAGTAGACCTTGTTTAACAGCAGGTTTAGGGGAAATGACCTATTTTACTTTGTCCCAAGAGTAGGACATGGCTGCTTAAAACCCAGTATCATCTCTAGCTACTATTTAAAAAGAAAAGCAGTGTTTACAAAGGCATCCACATGTGATGGAAGGGAGATTTCAGGAGTGAAGGACATTTGTTCAGATCCATTAGAGGGCTGAAATGAAGGCCACGGAAGAGACATGACAAATGTGGATTTCAACTGAACAGCTTCTGGTTCCTGAAGTGTCTGATACGTGGTGAGTTTTCCATCAACAGTATTGTAGACAGGTTGATCGAGCCTTTGTCAGGAATGCTGCTAAAGGAATTGCAGCAAGAAGAGCGACTCATTCTGGATCCTTACGATTTCAAGTATGGTCCAGGGACAGGTAGCATCTGAATCCCCTGAGGGCCTGTCAGAAATCTAAGCCTCAGACCCCAGCCAGAGCCCCTAACTCAGAATGTGCATTTTCACAAATTCCCTGGCTGATGTGTATGCACACTGAAGCTCAAGTGGCACTGCAATGGATGGTATTTAAAGACTTCTATTAATACCAGCAATCCATTATCCATGAACTAATGTAAGCAAGTTCAGGGTTTCAGCTCCTTGAGTTTTGTTGTTGTTGTTGTTTTCTTGTTTTAGCTCCTTGAATTTTAACTTACTAATAGCAACAAGGGAGGTAACCTTCTCCAAGGGGGCACCAGTGGCTACATCCGACAGATCCACTTTTAGACTTTATCTTCTGACTTCTGGGTAACATCTGACACCACCGCCCATTCCCTCAAACATTATTTTCCCTTGGCTTCATGAGGACACAGCTTTCCTTCATGAGGCCTTGGCTTTCCTGCTGCTTGTCTGGCTGAGTTTTCCTTGTTGCCCCTTAAAGCCTGGTGTGTCTCTTATTGACCTAAGTTCTCTTCTCTTCTCAGTTCACACACTCTTGCAGAATGATCTCTTCCATTTCTACATTTTATCTATCTATCTATCTATCTATCTATCTATCTATCTATCTATCTATCTATCTATCTATCTATCTATTTTTAAGGCAGGATCTCACTGTCACCCAGGCAGGAGTGCAGTGGCGTGAAGATAGTTCACTGCAGCCTCAACCTCCAGGGCTCAAGGGATCCTCCCGCCTCAGCCTTACAAGTAACTGGGACTACAGGCACGAGATACCATGCCCAGCAAATTTTTATGTTTTTTTTAGAGACGGGGTCTCACTATGTTGCCCAGGCTGGTCTCAATCCCCTGGGCTCAAAATCCACCTACCCTGGCCTACCAAAATGCTGGCATTACATGCATATGCCACTGCACTTGGCCTATTTCTACATTTTAAATTATTGTTTAAATGCCTCTCATATCTGTACCTTCAGCACAAACTCCTCTTCCTGGTTCCTGACCTGTTTATCCAATTGGCTACCGAACACCTCAGAGGTTTCTCAGAACTTCAAATTCAGCAGAACAAAATCTGAGCTCATCATCTTCCCCACAGACCTGTTTTTCCCCAGGGTAAGAAAGGCACTACCAATTTCCCCACCTGCTCAAGCCAAAAGCCAGGATTCACTGCTGACGAAGCTTTTTTCCCTCTCCTGCTCTACGTTCAGTCAATCACCAGGTCCTGTCACTTCTCCCTTCTAAGTGGTCTCTCGGTCCACATCTCTCCACTGCTGCTGCTGCTCTAGCAGGGGTCACCCACACCTCTGGCTTCCTAGGTAAGAAGTGACAACCTCCTCCCAGCCCAGCTGCCTCCAGACTTGCTCTCTTCCAGTCCTCACTACACACAACACGATCCTGAGCAGTGCTTCTGCAACACGCAGTTGAGCTCCTCGCTTTTCTGGAAATGCCCCAACACATCCCCCCGGCATGCCCCTCACACAATGCTTTCAGGCTATAGAAACAGAGACAAAGCCCTGAAGGCCCTGCCCCTTCCCAGCTCTCCAGCTGCATCTCTCACCACCCTCCCTCCAACTATCCCTCAGCAACGCGGGACCTGCCCATTGCTTCAATGTGCCATGCTTCACCTCTGGGCCCATGAAGCTGCCCTCTCTGCTTAGGACATTCTCCTTCCAGTGGCCGATCAACTCCAACTCATCCTTCATAAACAGCATAACAACACGTGCTCTAGAAAGATGTCTCTGATCAGGAGAGCCGCTCTGCCCTGTGTCCCCACAGCGCCTTTTCTCCCCTACAGAACCTTCATAACGCTGTTGATACTGCAAGTTTTCTGACCTGTCTTCTGAACTAAACAGTAAGCTATACGAAGCAAGAACTATGCCAACTTCCTCATTACAGTATCTTTAGCACCTAGCATCAGGCCTGGCACATAGTAGGTACTTAAGAAACATTTTTATGAAAAGCAGGAATGGGAGAAGAGGGGTTGGGGAATGGCTTGCAGATCGCAGGCACAGATGGATCATTACCCAGCCACTGTGAAGATTTGTGCCTCTGGTCACAAAAGGGACTGAATAACAGGCTATGAACAAATGAACATACACATCTTCAGATATGCTGCTAGAAAGCAATAAATGCTTAAGGACACTGAGATGGATTACTGGGACTTTTTCTATAAAGACAAGAAAGCATAGTTCACCAATGAGCATGAATACATTCTTATTAACTACAAAGACTTTCGTTCTGTAGATCTTTGTTCCACAAAAATTTTTTACCTTCTTACCTGCTTTTTACAAATTGCCTGAGCTCCTGAAGCTTCCATTTGTCATATTTTTCAAACCTTTTGAAGTGTTCTTCTGCACAAAATTTATCAGAAGATGAGTTATAAGCAAATACCAATCCACACTGGGCACCAATGCCACCACGTCGAACCTGGAAACAGAGATTAGGATGAAGTCTATCAAAGAGGCAAAAGTTCTGTGACCGTTTTGTTTCCAGCATGGTTAAATTCAAACAGGTTAAAGCAAAATGAGACCAATGAACAAAATTTCAAATATATTAAGCCCTGAAAAAATACGAAAGCTGTTTCCCAAGAAATGTTCCTTAACTTTCTCAAACCTTATATTCTCACCATTTCAAAGACTTTACAATCTATCCATCTTTGTGTCCCTGCCCTCTGCTACAGGTCTGACACAGAGTAAGTAATCATTAAATGTTCAATGAAAAACCAAGGACATGGTCAGCCATAGGTCTGACTTAAAAAAAAAAAAAAAAAAAAGCAAAACACCAACGACGTAGACTTCTGAAATGTAATAAAAGGTAATATTCAATAGTAACTTAATTGTACATGGAAAAATAACTAAAACAGTATAACTGGATTTTTTATAACACAAAGACTAAATGCATGAGGTGATGGATAGTTCATCCTCATTCTCTGTATGATTATTTCACTTTGTAAGCCTAAATCAAAACATCTCATGTACCCCACAAATATATATACCCACTATGTACCCACAAAAATTAAAAACAAAACAAAAGTAGTAACATGGCTTAAAGAAGGTAGCACACGAATTACCATAATTCTTATCTGTGTAACTTGGAAGGCAGATTCAGTTCCGGTAGAAAAAATAGTGCTGGCTCTCGTTTTTCCAGTCTCTGTAAGAAAACCTGAAAAAAGGAAAAACTCAAGTTAGGGAACTAACCCATTTTTATAGCCCTAAGAACTAAGATTAACAAAAACAAACCATATCCTTTGAGGCGGTGGAGGGGGGGAGGGGTAACTGGTCTGATATCTTCATGAAAATTAGAGAAAAAATTTCCTCTTTGGACAGAGGTAACCCCAATGATAAGCCCGTAGGCAAGCAGAGAACTGACCAGGTATGACTTTCTCAGGGCACAATTTCTTCCACCTCACTGGTAGCCCTGCTCTGAGGTAACAATAAGAAAATCAATGTTTATAAAACATTTAGGCCAAAGTGACAAAAGACTGCACAATCGTCTTCCTGAGCCACACCTACAACCATGGTTGATGGCTGGCTGGGCTGATGAAGCCTACTGGCTAAGAGGCTGAGAAAGGGATTAGTTAGCTTCTACAACACTTTGTCAGGAAAGTTTACAAAATGCTTTGAAATGGGGGGAAAATAAAAAAAGAATCACTGGGTGTCCTAGCCAACCCGCTCTTTGGGTCATCTCTGCCTTTTATGGCCTCTAAGCCATTTTACAGCTCTGTAAGTTATAGAATACTGGTAGTGATGCACGGGATTCCTGTCCACAGAACTAAACACTGGGTTCTGTGGAAATGTTGCTATTATTCCTTATGGATACTGATCAATATTATATCTATTTGTAAAATGACTGTAGCATTCCTATTAGTCTATATGTATTTTGTGAATTCTCCTTAGAAATGTTTGTAACATCTTACTGGTTCCCTCATTAATTGAGCTAAATAAAAAGTCTGGGCCAGGCGCAGCAGCTCATGCCTGTAATCCCAGCACTTTAGGAGGCTGAGGCCGGCCGGTGGATCACTTGAGCCTGGGAGTTCAAAACCAGCCTGGACAGCATGGTGAGACCCCATTTCTACCAAAAACAAAACAAAACAAAACAAAACAAAAAAATCAAGGCGGTTGTGGTGGCTCACACCTGTAATCCCAGCACTTTGGCAGTCTGAGGCAGGCAGTTCACTTGAGGTCAGGAGTTCGAGACCAGCCTGGCCAACATGGTGAAAACCCCATCTCTACGAAAACCACAAAATTTGCTGGGCATGGTGGCACACACTTATAATCCCAGCTACTCAGGAGGATGAAACAGGAGAATCACCTGAACCTAGGAGGCAGAGGTTGCAGTAAGCCAAGATCACACCATTGCACTCCAGCTAGCCTAGGTGACAGAGTGAGACTCCATCTCAAAAAAAAAAAAAAAAAAAACATTCAGCCAGGCATGGTGGTGGTGCACACCTGTAATCCTAGCTACTTGGGAGGCCGGGGTGGGAGATCGCTTGAGCCCGAGAGGTGGAGGTTGCAGTGAGCTATTATCACAACACTACACTCCAGTCTGGGCAGCAGAGTGAGATCCTGTCTCAAATGAATGAATGAATAAATAAATTAAAGTAAATACATTAAAAGTATGCCATGTGTTCACTTGTATTTGTATGACAGTCACTATTTTCCTTTTTTGATTGTTGGTAATTATCCTTTAACAACTCACGAAAAAATCTTCTGCTAGATCCAAGGCTGCCTTTCTCTTTCAAACTTCTGTAAATGATATAACTCAGCATTAAATAGGCTTTTTTTTCTGGGACTCTGAATTGTTCTCAACAATTCTGCCTATCAAAATGACAACATTAAAACCAATTTCATGTTTCCTATTTCATTACATTGAGTTCAAGAAAACAAAAATTTATAAAGACAATGTGCAAAATGTGTCACCAAAACTAAGAAAATTAAATCCAAAGGAATCTTTTCTAATTCACACAGGAGCTATATGATCTAATTCTATGAAAGAGCAATTCTATAGGCAATTTTAAGAATCCATATTACCAAAAATTCACACAACTCTAACAGTAATACTGAAACTATCCCAATTATTGAACTTTCACCTTTCCCCAGAGGTCTGGGTATCTCTATTTAAAATAAATCTGTGTAAAGGCTAAAGTACTGTCTAAAAGTTAAATGATAAATCAGCAATCTTAATTAGTCTCAATGTAGTAGCAGAAGCAATAATTTAAGTCAACAGAATCAGACAGACTCCTTTAAAATAACATTGCCACCAAATATGCATTTACATTTTTTCAGAAAGGCAAAACAAAAACAAAACCTTAAAAAAATAAGTAAAACTTCTGTGCTTCCTTTTCTTGGTAAGAAACCAGCTCACGGGTTTTTTTTCATTTTTCACTTTTGTTTTTTAGACACAGGGTCTTGGTCTGCTGCCCAGGCTGGAGTGCAGTGGTGCGATCATAGCTCACTGTGGCCTTAAACTCCTGGGCTCAAACAATCCTCCTGCCTCAGTCTAAGTAGGCCCACAGGCACACACCACCATGCCCAGCAATTTTTTTTTTATTTTTTGTAGTGACTGGGTCTCACTATGTTGCCCAGACTGGTCTCAAACTGTTGGCCTCAGGCAATCCTTCCACCTCTGCCTCTCAAAGTGTTGAGGTTATAGGCATGAGCCACTGTGCCACTCTTTTGAGACAGAGTTTCGCTCTTGTCACCCAGGTGGGAGTGCAATGGGGCAATCTCAGCTCACTGCAACCTCTGCCTGCCAGGTTCAAGCAATTCTCCTGCCTCAGCCTCCCAAGTAGCTGGGACAAGTGCCTGCCACCATGCCTGGCTAATATTTCTATTGTTAGTAGAGATGGGGTTTCACCACGTTGGCCAGGCTGTTCTCGAACTCCTGACCTCAGGTGATCCGCCTGCTTCGGCCTCCCTAAGTGCTGGGATTACAGGTGTGAGCCACTGCACCCGGCTGAACTGTGGTATTTTAAATCTACAAGTTTTGACACCCTGACCTCCACTTGCCAAATTTATTCTTTTTAGATGACAGGGGAAAAAAATAACCAATTAGATGTAAAGGATTTAATAAATCTACCACTTCTGTTCCTATCAGTAGCATTCAGTATTCCTTTAAAATACCAGATCAAGTGACAGTGGTGACTGCCAGGAACGTTAGCCCCTGAAGTATCAGCGTTTGAGTTCTCTGGGCATTCTGCGGGCCCTGCAGTGGCACTTGTCCAAAAATGGTACTTCCCCACAGTTGGAGAACCAGACGTGTACCCATGAGAAGAGCTTTTACTCCAACAAGGGGAAGAAAAAATCACCCCCAAACCCAACAGCTCTGGCCATGAGTACTTTCCTCTTTTTTTTTTTTTTTTTTTGAGACGGAGTCTTGCTCTGTCACCCAGGCTGGAGTGCAGTGGCCGGTTCTCAGCTCACTGCAAGCTCCACCTCCCGGGTTTACGCCATTCTCCTGCCTCAGCCTCCAAGTAGCTGGGACGACAGGCACCCGCCACCTCGCCCGGCTAGTTTTTTTTTTTTGTATTTTTTAGTAGAGATGGGGTTTCACCGTGTTAGCCAGGATGGTCTCGATCCCCTGACCTCGTGATCTGCCCGTCTCGGCCTCCCAAAGTGCTGGGATTACAGGCTTGAGCCACCGCGCCTGGCCGAGTACTTTCCTCTTGTCCGTCTCTTAAGGGTTACTTTTTGCAGTGCAGCAAGAGAAACCAACACCAAACCTGAGTTACAAGCAGCAGATAGTGATGGCTGGAGGGAGGAAGCAGGAGGAACCCAGTGCTCCCCACATCCATTCACATCCCACCCTTGTGCTTCTCAGGCACGTGGCAAAAAGAGCAAATCCACAGACTACAGCTAGATTTTTAAAACCCACTCAATCTAAGGAGGGGAAAAAGCAGGAAGGAGAACTGGGTAGGTAAAAGACACAGGGAGAATAACAAAATATTCAAATCAGACCAGGCACAAGAGCTGGCAAAATCTACTACCAGGAGAAATGCCCATGAATAGTGTTAGAAATCCACATTCAGCCAGGCGCCATGGCTCACAAGGTCAGGAGATCGAGACCATCCTGGCTAACATGGTGAAACCCCGTCTCTACTAAAAATAAAAAAAATGAGCCGGGCGCAGTGGCGGGTGCCTGTAGTCCCAGCTACTTGGGAGGCTGAGGCAGGAGAATGGCGTGAACCTGGGAGGTGGAGGATGCTGTGAGCTGAGATCGCGCCACTGCACTCCAGCCTGGGCGACACAGTGAGACCCCGTCTCAAAAAAACAAATAAGGAAAGAAAGAAAGAAAGAAAAAATGCACATCCTCACATGCTCCAGGAACAAAAATTCCAAATCTTCAGCACGTGAAGGAAAAACGCAGAGGTCCTTCGGCAGGGTGGGCTTGGCTTTCTTGGGCGAGGGGAAGGGACAGGAACAAGGAGTTAACACCACCTCCTCCCAGCCCCACCCACTTTGGATAGCAGGAGCCTCACAGCCAGCCATGGCCTTCAGTATGGCTGGAGATGGATGCAGTAAAGAAAACGTTTCTGCAGAGGCTGAGCTGCTCAGGGAAGACAGTAGGGAAACAATCTGGTTTAAGCATCTACTGCTGAAGAGGAGCATTGAGGAGAGGAGGCGCAGCTGGGAAAAGCCTGTTCTCCCAGGGTCTGGACTCCACGAGTGCTGAGAATGAATACAGGAAACAGGACAGAGAAAAGGCAACCACTGAGAATATAGGAGGACGCACTGCTGAGAGGAAAGCCGAGGAGAACCAGACACAAAGCAGCAAGGCCAGTCCCTTTCAATGTCTGATCATTGCTGGAACATTCCACTTCCTCTAGTGAATCAGCAAGATTCAAATTGGTCCAGTGAGGGAAAAAGGGACACAGAGGACAATAACGAGGCGGCCAACAAGATGGATGAGAAAGAGACTCACAAACACTTCATCACGAGATAAGGAAGGAGCCTCCAGCAAAGATGAAAAGCACATCAGCAATTATTATGTTGACACTAGGAAAAGTGAGGCTTCCTCTAGACACTCAAATACTGGATCAGCTATATCTAGAAATACCCTTCTGTGTTTTGTTTTGTTTTTTTGAAACAGAGTCTCGCTCTGTCACCCAGGCTGAAAGGCAGAGGCGGGATCTCAGTTCACTGCAACCTCTACCACCCGGATTCAAGCGATTCTCATGCCTCAGCCTCCCAAGTAGTTGGAATTACAGGCGCCCTGCCACCACAACAGGCTAATTTTTGTAGTTTTTTATTAGAAATGGGGTTTCACCATGTTGGCGAGGCTGGTCTTGAACTCCTGGCCCCAAGTGATCCTCCTGCCTCGGCCTCCCAAAGCGCTGGGATTATAGGCGTGAGTCACTGCACCCGGCCTGGAAATACCCTTCTTAAACAATGTTTTCAGTCAGTAGTGAAGGGCTACTGACCTGCTGTAGCACCTACTACCTGAAGATAACACAATGGAAAGACAACTGGAACTGAAAAATCAATTAAAAAAAAAAACAGGCCGGGCGCGGTGGCTCAAGCCTGTAATCCCAGCACTTTGGGAGGCCGAGACGGGCGGATCACGAGGTCAGGACATCGAGACCATCCTGGCTAACACGGTGAAACCCCATCTCTACTAAAAATACAAAAAACTAGTCGGGCGAGGTGGCGGGCGCCTGTAGTCCCAGCTACTCGGGAGGCTGAGGCAGGAGAATGGTGTCAACCCGGGAGGTGGAGCTTGCAGTGAGCTGAGATCCGGCTACTGCACTCCAGCCTGGGCAACAGAGAGAGACTCCCTTTCAAAAAGAAACAAAACAAAAAAACAGTAACTTTTTATATTCCAAGAGAAAGAATCCTTGCTTTTCAAAACTTCAGGCTCTCAAATACCTTTAAGTTGTTATAGGTCATTGACACCTAGGCAGATTACAACTACACCACACAAATTGTTCAGGAACCGCTGCCAACTGAGAAACAACCTAAAGTTGAAGACTGCATGCCTCGGACATTTCAAAGCCCAGAGTGTGCTTTCACACAGCCGACTCCTGTCTATCGAGCACACTAGAGACAGACAGACCCACCACTCACCATCCCTTGTCCATGGTTCAACAAGGAGGTTTTCGGGTCCAGACTTATCTTCTTTTCCTTTGACATCACACGCCTGAAGAGTCAACTGGAGAGGTTTACCTGACCAAAGAAAAGGAAAAGCAAGCTTTAAGCCAAAATATGAAGAACTGGAAACTAGCACACCTATGTGTGGAAACAGAGTCCTGTGGCTACTCAAGACTGCCAACTAAAAATCTCCCTGTTTAAAAGCTGAAATAGAGCAGCAATATTAGACAAAAGTTGACACCATCCCTTTGTGCTTTCCTGAAAGAGACAAAGTACAGCTATGTCCCTGAGTGATCCCAAGGACAGCTTTCTAGAACAATCATTGTTTTGAAAAAAGGACATTATAAGATACAGGTTGATAGCACAGATGGAACATATTTGGGGGAGGGGGGGTGATTCCTAAGATACTGCTTTGGAGCCAATAATTAACTTTATTACAATTGCATTTAAATATAAAATATTTTAGGTCTTGTTTCTTTAAATCATCTCTTCAGGCAAAATTTTTTTGTTTCAAGAATTAGAAAAATCGGCCGGGCGCGGTGGCTCACGCCTGTAATGCCAGCACTTTGGGAGGCCGAGGCGGGCGGATCACAAGGTCAGGAGATTGAGACCATCCTGGCTAAGACGGTGAAACCCCGTCTCTGCTAAAAATACAAAAAATTAGCCAGGCGTGTTGGCAGGCGCCTGTAGTCCCCGCTACTTGGGAGGCTGAGACAGGAGAATGGCATGAACCCGGGAGGCGGAGCTTGCAGTGAGCCGAGATCGCGCCACTGCACTCCAGCCTGGGTGATGAGCAAGACTCCATCGCAAAAAAAAAAAAAAAAAAAAAAAAAGAATTAGAAAAATCAACTTTTTCAGAACCCTTGGCTTTGGCAAAAAAAATATATTTATATATATACATATAAATCATCTTTTGCGATGATGATCTGAAAATGTTTTCCTTTTGTTTTAATAACATAATGAACACCCGTTCACCTATGATGTGACCTAGAACTAGAACATTACCCCATTCCTTCCTATCCACTGCTCCCTGCCTGAACAACCATCAATCTAAATTCTATTCAGCTTCCAGACACTACCTGCTATCCCTTCTACCCAGACATGCCTGCTCTGGGCTGTTCACCGGGGCAACCCCCAACCACCTAGGAAAATAACTTTTCAAAATTTAGGGAGGAAACTAGATTTATAGGACATCAATTGTCTAACTTTAAAATTTAAACAGGCAAAAGAAAAAAAAAATAAACAGGCTGGGCGTCGTGGCTCATGCCTGTAAATCCCAGCATTTTGGAAGGCTGAGGTGGGAGGACTGCTTGAGTCCAGGAGTTTGAGACCAGCATGGTCAACACTGGGAGAGCTCATTTCTAAAAAAAAATGTTTTTAATTAGCCAGGTGTGGTGGCGCATGCCTATAGTCCCAGCTACTCAGGAAGCTGAGGCAAGAGGATCACTTGAACCTGGGAGGTGGAGGTCTCAGTGTGCTGAGATTATGCCACTGCACTCCAATCTGGGTGACAGAGCAGGACTCTGTCTCAAAAAATAAATAAATAAATAAAATAAAATAAAAAATAACATACAAAGAAGCCATTAAGTCAGTCATATTAAGACAAAGGTAGAAACGTCATAGCAGGGGCCAGGTGAGGTAGCTCACACCTGTAGTTCCAGGATTTTAAGAGGCCAAGGTGGGAGGACTGCTTCAGCCTAGGAGACCAGCTTAGGCAACATAGTGAGACCCAATCTCTACAAAAAATTTAAAAAATTAACCAGGTATGCTGGCATGCACCTGTGGTCCCAGGTACCTGGCAGAATGATGCTGGAGGATCACTTGAGCCTGGGAGGTCAAGGCTGCAGTGAGCTGTGATCATGCCACTGCACTCCAATCTGTGCAACACAGAAAGACACTCTCTCTCGAAATAAATAAGTAAATAAGTAAAATGGCAGAAATATCACTGTAATATTGCAAACAGGATGAGATCCAATACCATATACTGTGGAGTCCAGGAAAGCTGCACTCTCAAGAGGAAGTGCTGCACTGCAGTCCTTTGGGAGTAACTTTATGGGCTCCTGTGTTGAAAAGGACGATAAGGCCCCATCCTGGTTTAGCAGAAAAGTGCTCATAGGAATTACTGCTGGGCCCAAGAGGGGAAAGCGGTGGCAGACAGGTGTCCAAATCCTTCAGAGCAGCTATCATGGGAATGCAGAGGGATGCATTCTAAGACAAAGATTCCTTTGCACCGTATCTTGGCTAGCTTCCTCCCTCCGACAGGTAAGAACTACTCCAACCCTGTTGGCCTACACAATGAGACACTTCAGTACTTTACCAAAGATGGTTGTATTCAAATGGCCACCAGACCTGAGTAATTCTGCAAGCAGATTGTGGGAGCACAGCCTTGTGGACACCCAAGTGTCCTCTTCTGGTAATACTGCCACCACAGAAATGAACCAAAATCCCCCTTCTCCCTGCCAATCCTAGTAAGGTCTGATACTCAGAGGATATGCTCATCCAGGAATCATGGTGTAACTATAACAACCCAAAAAGATGAGAAGATATCAGAAGGTCACATAGCAAAGAACGGCTTTATGATTTGTCCACCGTTGACATTTCCATCACCCCCATGTTTTACCATATTTACCATATTTGAGGAGCAGGTTCTGTCTGACTGACGCCATGGACAGGATGAGGGATGAGGCATCATATTGTGTATCCAGATGGTCAGTGATGGTGCATAGAGAGCTCATCACTTTGGCAACACTTCCTCTTGCGAGTGCAAAAGCCAGAAGAGTCAGTTCTACCTCTGGGGTAGAACAGCAGCTATAAGCAAAGAGCAAAAACTTTTCACTTCTTAAAAACATGAAAAAATCCAGGTGGCTCAAACCCCATGGAAGTGATCACCACAAGTAACATTAACCTGCCATATGCTTTCTACAGGTTTATCAGAAATATTTTTCAAAATACCTTAAGATATCCTAAGGAAAAATTAAATCAATCCAGAGAGCCAGAGAATGAAAGCCTCACTTTTATAACCTTTAATCTTTAAATATTAAATAATACCAACAAGCTACTCTAATAAGCCTCTGCTATTAAGAAGCCTTGGGTAATGAGTTGACTTGGCCAGAGAGTTGAGGGTTTATGCTTGAAGTACCAAAAATGTATTACACTGAATCATACTTCTTTGCCTTTAATTTAAACACATTACACTGAAACATTAAAAGCTGTCTAGATGGCTCAGGGACTGTTTTGTCCTCTAATGCAGTAATGTCCTCAGGGCTCACTGAGGCAGAACTGAGGGTCCCCACATAAAGCAGTCTCCTCTATCAAGCTATCCAGGCGCCTTTTCCCAGTTCTACAGGTAATCAGGCTCCCTGGACCTGCATGTGAAGGTCAGCAGGTTCTGAGTGAGGGAAGGCTATGCCAGTTGGACTTTGAGACTTCTGTTCTATCAGAATCACAGGACTACTCCCCTCGGGCCCTGCAACACCCGTCCCCCGCCTCCCCAATTCTTCAGGTCAGGTGATACCGCTAAATAATGGAGTTTAGATGAGTGAACTATTATGTCACCTTCTCTTTAGCTACTAAAAAGCAAACATTTTTAGCGGTGATGGTTAAAAGATTAACATATATTTTTTAAAGACTTAACAAGCATATATGCACTCCATTCCTCACAGAGTTTACCCTCATCAGCCTTGATTTTACCTAGTTATCCTTATGAGGAAACTGTCCACTTCCTCCAGCACATTAGGAGAGAGGAAAGTTGAGAAATCTGTAGATCCCGGTGAGAGAGAGAGTGGAGGCATGTGCCGCAGTGCCTTCCTAGAAGAGGAAAATGTAAAATCAGAAAACCAGACTGAATTTAGACAAAAAATAAACTGTTACAAGCTTGTTTTGACTAATCCCTTATAAACAGACAGTGTTCCCACAGAGAAGCTGGCACACAATATAAACTGGCCCCTTTTTTGTTTTGTTTTGTTTTGTTGTGTTGTGTTTGAGACGGAATCTCCCTCTGTCATCCAGGATGGAGTGCAGTGGCACGATCTCGGTTCACTGCAACCTCCACCTCCCACGTTCAAGCTATTCTCCTGCCTCACCCTCCTGGGTAGCTAGGATTACAGGAGCCTGCCACCAAGCCCGGCTAATTTTTTTGTATTTTTAGTAGAGATGGGGTTTCACCATCTTGGCCAGGCTGGGCTTGAACTTGTGACCTCGTGATCTACCCGCCTCAGCCTCCCAAAGTGCTGGGATTATAGGCATAAGTCGCCGTGCCTGGCCTAAACTAGCTCTTTTTGCCCAGGAGTCATAGTGCTAAGTAGTTTGATAGGGTTTTGTGTTTCTTTCTTTCTTTCTTTCTTTTAGGAGTTCTACTTCCCTCTGTGGAATAAAGCTTATTCAACTCTCTGGAATCCAGCTTTCATGTTAAGTAGTGTTAGAAAAACTGACCCAAGAGGCAGAGCAGCTTGTGGCTCAGTAGAAAATTTATTTTATAATTTGTTCAGCAGCAATAGAAAAAAAAACAAGAAAATTGTATACCTAGGATCTGAAGATCTATGGTATCTAAAGAGGTGTCATGAATGTCATGTTTTCCTAAACAGAT
This sequence comes from Piliocolobus tephrosceles, assembly GCF_002776525.5. NCBI lineage: Eukaryota > Metazoa > Chordata > Mammalia > Primates > Cercopithecidae > Piliocolobus > Piliocolobus tephrosceles. The sequence continues at coordinate 3,897,649 of NC_045449.1, forward strand.
TAGCCCATCACCATCTCCATTCCTGCCATGTTTCTTGGCCTTTCCACCTTAATGTCTGTTTTAATGTTTCCCTTTTCTTGTCTTTGCTTACATGTATCTTTCTGAATCCCCCAATAGCTTTACCTCCTCTAGGTTAGCAGTCATCAAAAATTTATGCAACAAATGACTTCTGAGCCCCACTGTGTGCCAGCAACTGTGCTAGATGAGTGAGTGTACCATGAAAAATTTCAAGGTATTATGTGAATATATCAAAAATAACTCAAAATTCTACAACTTAGTCACTTAATGATAATGGTAATGAAAATCCCTGAAACAATTTCATTTCTACATTTCAAAATAGAGACAATACAGCAAAGCTAACACTGTGTCAGCTCATACTCTGCCCTAGTTCTGCTCCTGTCTACACAATGAGCTGTTTTAGGGTTGCACAAACACGGCAGCTACACACAGGTGCAGCTGATCAGTGAGGGCTAATGCACACAAGTAGCATGCAGTCATTTACTGACTGTATTTCCACTGATACAGGCAAACACTTCTGTCCCAAAATATTCTTTCCCTTACCTATTTTTCCTCATTGGTATTTTTTCAATAAATCTTTATTTTAAAATAGATTTAGATCACTAATCTTAAAAAGGCAGGAGTGCATGAAAATATCATTGCAGATGAACTAGTAAAACTGAGTAGGGACACAAACTTTAAAATCTGTCCATTCTTCAACCACTTGCCACATCTTCAAAAAAATAATGTAAAAACCTCTTCCTTTTCCTGAAAGTCCAGTCCATAAGGTGGGACTGTGCAACGTTGGCATCTGTATGTGTCTGGGGAGTAAGGGGAGTAGTCATGGTGGCCTACAGTGAGGTTTTAGAGCCTGAGCAGGGTGACAAAGGTATCTTCACAAAGGTGTGGCCTAATATGGAATGCAGGCACCAAGTGGGGCAAGAAGGGTGGCCTGACACAGGCTATAGCAACTCAAGTAAGATAAGAAGGGCATCTGTGCAAGGGGAGCCACAGCAGCAGGTCTGCAAAAGATGCTGGAGCAGGAATGGGATAGGGAAGGTGTCCATGCAAGGGTAGGGACAATGGGACACTGGTTACATAGAGGAGAACGCAGTAAGTATGAAAATGTATCAAGGACGATGGGAAGCAAGTTTCTTAGTATCAGAGAAGGGAATCACAAATAAAGAAATAGGACGGGCACAGTGGCTCATGCCTGTAATCTCTGCATTCTGGGAGGCCAAGGCGGGTAGATCTCCACCTAGAGAGCCCTGATTCAGAAAAATGGCTGATTCCAGGACTAACGCAGGGAACATTCAAGGTAAGCCTGGAATATCTTGTGTCAGAACATATGGAAGCATTCCAAGAATAATGAGGCATATCAAAAGGACACATAAGCCAGACTGAAGGGGTTGCCACCAGCCAACTCCAGGATAATATAAGCATCAAAACTGCAGCTGACTATAATCTAGTGCATAAACAGGAATCTGCTAATATAAAGTTTTCATGAGGAATGAGATATTTACACAGTCTCAAAGTACCATCTTCAACGTATTAATTATGAAGTGAAAAATAATTATTTTACAATGGAAAAGTCTGGCAAAAATCACTTTAATCAAGTGATCAAAGTTAACATGACTGCACTAGAATGAGGACTATCTGAAGCTGGGTGCAACCCGATGGGATGCAATGAGAACAAAGCATCACTTCTATGATATTCCTGCGAGAGATAGATACAAAACCTCAATCTGATCACGATGAAACATCAAATAAACCAGAACTGAAGGACACTTTTCAAAATAACTGACCTGTAATTTTCAAAACTATCAGGGTCAAGAACATACTGAGGAAAGTCAAGGAAATACTGAGGAATTGTTCCAGAATGAAGGAAACTAAAGAGATATGACAATGAAATGCAGAATATTTTGCTGGATCCTTTTGCTGTAAGGGGCATGACTGGGGCAACGTGCAAAAATTGAAGGAAGTCTGAGGATGAGATGGTGGCAACGCAGCAAAGTGCACCAGTGTGGATTTCCTGATTTCAATGGTTGTCAGTAAATGTTCTTGTTTACAGGAAATACACACTAAAGTATGCAGGAACGATGGGGCACAGGCTGGCAAATTACTCTCTACTGACTGAGGAAGAAATAAAAATTATTTGTTAACTGTAAACTTGCAATGCTTCTCTAAGTATGAAATAATTTGGTGAGAATACATGTTAAAACAGGGAGAAAGAACAAGGTATGGCCAACTATTACCCTTCAGAACTAGCATTGCAGCAGTGTTATTTGCTAAACAGTTTTACTCAATAGTGCTAACAAATCTCAAAAGATGTCTCGAAAACAAAGTATTAGGAATCTCTTTTTGGCTGATACTCTCACAGCCTACACTATAGGTGCCTATTATCAGTTGCTGAATCTACACAATACTACTATTTCAGTGCTGCTATAGCTGGTTATATTTGTCTTATATGTTACTACTTGGTCTTTTTGCCCTAATCATTTTTTTTTAAGTACTCTACATTTCAAAATAAATTAATTTAGTACCCCTGAAAAGATTTCACTCATTAGTGGAAACAGCCCTCAACAGATCCATTACTGTAGCCTGCTCATGTGACTTCAGGAAAGGTCACAACATCTGCGTCTATAAAATGGGGTAATTTTCACAGGTACATTTCAGTGTCAGTAGGTAAAATAATAAACAGCATCTGAAAGTGCTTTATCCAACATCAAATCCTATATAAACATGAACAATTACTTCCCAATGGACAAGGAACAGGCACAGCATAAGTGACCTTCTCACAAGACTGGTCCATTTAGTGAGCTGATGAAGAACACTGTAGAAACTGTGTGAGGAGGAGCAGGAGGGTGGAATGGGCACTTTTTCAGTCTGTAAAGTCAGAACGTCAATCAAAGAGAGAAGCGCTGTGGAGCTGAGAGGCACCAACAGGAAACACTAGGGCACCTGAGGCCGAGCTGACTGAGCCACGACGATCAATGATGGAAGGCTGCTCAGTGATACTCCCTAAAGGATGACGGGAGAATAAGGGCATGTTGAGGGGGCTGGAAAATAGAGGGAATGACTTACTGAGTATTGTGCAGCACTGTCTGGACAAAGGCGGGATTTGTCTCCATAGAAGCCGTCACCAGAGATGTCAGCAGAGACCAATACCATATTGCAGAAGCATCTGAGACTGAGACCCCAGACTTCTTAACTCTCTGAAAGCCAACAGCCCTGAGACCATGAATTCTAGTGTCGCAGCCATCGCTAAGACACCGCTTTATGTTAATCTGGACATCTGTTGAGCACAAACAAAAAATTCAGTCTTGGATTAACTTCTTTGGTTAGGCAAATGCTGGGCTCCCAACTAAAAGCAAAATAGTAATAGACATTTTGAAAAGAAAATTCTGAAGATACACGCTGATGACAGAAATAAACAGCATGTGCAATGGAACTCCTCCTATATAATAAATTTGTCAAAAAGCATTGACAAATCTAAGAAATCATAAGAATAATATGTAAAATTAAGGGTGGTTTAAGTCTTTACAACAAAACTTCTTAGGAACTTAGGAGTCTTGAAAAAAACTACACAAAGAACAACTTAAAACAAGCCCAGGCCGGGCGTGGTGGCTCAAGCCTGTAATCCCAGCACTTTGGGAGGCCGAGACGGGCGGCTCACGAGGTCAGGAGATCGAGACCATCCTGGCTAACACGGTGAAACCCCGTCTCTACTAAAAAATACAAAAAACTAGCCGGGCGAGGTGGCGGGCGCCTGTAGTCCCAGCTACTTGGGAGGCTGAGGCAGGAGAATGGCGTAAACCCGGGAGGCGGAGCTTGCAGTGAGCTGAGGTCCGGCCACTGCACTCCAGCCCGGGCGACAGAGCGAGACTCCGTCTCAAAAAAAAAAAAAAAAAAAAAAAAACAAGCCTGTGTGAATACATGGTAAGAACATTTCTAGAATTCTTCCTAGGATTCTGAAATTTGGATTAAGTTACAGAACAGTAGCTGGCTTATAAGCAATGGTGAGAATTCATTTTTAATAATCAAATCCAAACCGATGACATATACATGACTCACTTTTAAGAGATGTCACAATTTCTTATTTGGGTCAGAGGAGAGAAGGTAAGAAGTTAAAAAGGGCACAACTTAGAGAAAAGACCACAATATAAGACAGGAAGCTTCTAATCCACAGGCCTAACTACTTATTTGCCTGGGGGTGAGACACAAAGACTCCACCTCCCCAGGCCTCAGTTCCTTTGAGCAAAGAACACTTCTTTTGGCCCAGGAAAGCATTAGAAGAAATGAGATAAAACATGAAGCATTCCGGCTCCCTGAATGAAATAAGCCCGGAAAGCAATCACAGAACTGTGATTATTTCCAAAATGCTATGTGTAAAGCAAGGTTATAATGGTATAAAATTGGAAACAACCTAAATGTCCAAGAATGAGGAGTGGGTTAAAATTACGGCTTTTTTTTTTTTTTGAGACAGAGTCTTGCTCTGTCACCCAGGCTGGAGTGCAGTGGAGCAATCTCAGTTCACTGCAACCTCCGCTTCCTGGGTTCAAGTGATTCTCCTGCCTCAGCCTCCCAAGTGGCTGGGATTACAGGCATGCACCACCACGCCCAGCTAATTTTTGTATTTGGTAGAGACAGGGTTTCACCATGTTGGCCAGGCTGGTCTAGGACTCCTGACCTCAAGTGATCTGCACGCCTCGGCCTCCCAAAGTGCTGACACTGGAAGCGTGAGCCACTGCCCCCGGCCAATAACAGCGTATTTTTACAACACTAAATCAGGGTGCTTGTGAATACAACACATTCTAAAAAATTACAAAAGAACATGAAAAGACTATCAACATTTTTGTAAAAAGATATGTATAGATGTATGTGAACAGATACATACAGCTCTATTTTTTTTTTTTTTGAGACGGAGTCTCTCTGTGTCTCCCAGACTGGAGTGCAGTGGCGCAATCTCGGCTCACTGCAAGCTCCACCTCCCAGGTTCACGCCATTCTCCTGCCTCAGCCTCCCGAGTAGCTGGGACTACAGGCGCCCGCCACCACGCCCGGCTAATTTTTTGTATTTTTAGTAGAGATGGGGTTTCACCATGTTAGCCAGGATGGTCTCGATCTCCTGACCTTGTGATCCACCCGCCTCGGCCTCCCAAAGTGCTAGGATTACAGGTGTGAGCCACCACGCCTGGCCATACAACTCTATTTTTTAGGAAAAAAGGTGTGTATATATGTGTGCATATATGTGTGTGTATGTAAACCATACACACACACACACACACAAATACACAAACACAAGGAAAGGTCTGCAAGGATCCACACCAAGGTAGTCACGGTAACAACTGCTGGGTAGTAGGACTTGAATATTTTTGTTTATATTTTTATAATTTTCCAATAAGAAAACGGGAATAAAATATTTTTAATGGTCTAGCACAGTGACTCAGGCCTGTAATCCCAGCACTGTGGAAGGCCAAGGCAGGCAGATCATGAGGTCAGGAGTTCAAGACCAGTCTGGCCAACATAGTGAAACCCCATCTCTACTAAAAATACAGAAAATCAGCCAGGTGTGGTGGTGTGCACCTGTAACCCCAGCTACGTGGGAGGCTGAGGCAACAGAATCGTGTGAACCTGGGAGGCGGAGGTTGCAACGAGCTGAGATCGCACCATTGCACCCCAGCCCAGGCGACAATGTGAGACTCCATCTCAAAAAAAAAAAAAAGAACATATATATGATACATATGTATCATATATATATATAACACATATAAACATACATAATACGTAAATATTTATGTATAAACATATATATAAACATATATATTCTTTTTTAAAATATATATTTATAATCCCAACATTTTGGGAGGCCAAAGTAGGAGGATAAAGGCCAGGAGTTTGAGATCAACCTGGGCAACATAGTGAGGCCCCATTTCTACAAAAAAGTGGAAAGAAATTAGCCAGGCATGGTGGTGCATGTCTAAATCCTAGCTACTGAGACTGAGGCAGGAAGACTGCTTGAACCCAGGAGTCTGAGGTTACAGTGAGCTATGACTGCACCACTGCACTCCAGCCTGGGTAACAAAAAAAGATCCTGTCTAAATATATATATATATATTTACATATATATATAAATATATGATATATAAATATATATAAATATATATTTTTTAATGAAAAAAGTGGTTTCACTATTCTTATATAATTTATTTATTTCTTTTTTTTGTTTGAGATGGAGTTTTGTTCTGTCATCCAGGCTGGTGTGCAGTGGCATGATCTCCGCTCACTGCAGCCGTAGCCTCCCGGGTTCAAGCGATTCTTCTACCTCAGTCCCCCAAGTGACTGGGATTACAGGTGTGCAGAACCATGCCTGGATATTTTTTGTATTTTTAGTAGAGACGGGGTTTCACCATGTTGGCCAGGCTGGTTTCAAACTCCTGATCTCAAGTGATCCACCTGCCTTGGCCTCCCAAAGTGCTGGGATTAGAGGTGTGAGTCAGCACGCCCCGAGGCTTTTCTATAATTTCTACAACACTTAATGAATGAAATAATGACCACTTTTGTGTACGTCCTAAGAAGCAAACGAAATCTCAAAAACTAACAGCCTCTCCACTTCAAAGGGCCTTCTGCTAAAAAATAGTACTTCCTTGCCTCTCCCTATCCCCTGAGTTCTGTTGGACTTACAGAGCTGACTGACGTTGGCATTTTCCAGCAGCGTCACGTAACCAGTGACATTGCTCGGGATGTGCACGTCTCGGACTTCCTGAAGATCGCTGGCATTCCTCCCCACAGCTACTGTCACCTGCTGCGGCATGTAGCTCTGGTCAGTGGCAGCCACTGCAATGGACAAGTGCCTAAGCACAACATCTGGCTTCATTTTTAAACTGGAAAACACAAAAAGCAGAAACTACAAATGTTTATAGGAGTCAAGAACTGACAGGATCCAGAAGTCCCATCTCAAACAGCTTACATTTGATATACCCAAAGACTGGTTTTCCTAACAGCCACCAACTTGAAATGCTGGCTATGAGTTTCAAAGTCCTTCTGACCTTGACCTTCCCACATCTCTAAAAGATCTTTCAGTTCAAGATTAATCTTACGATTCCTTTTAAGCTATCTGTACAGGAAGAAAGAACAATATGAACACTCTAACAAAATCCCTTTACCTGGCAAAAAAGCAAATTGTAAACCGCATACAAAAAACTGAGTATATTCTCTCATCTATAAATTAGATGTCTAAAGGTCAAATGCGCCCTCTAAGAGAAAACAATACAATTATTTCTGGCACTTAGTTCTACCAATTGGAATTAGCCTGTTTTCTGAGGGGACAGGTGAAAATTTCAATAGCAGCTTCAGATCTTCCAGAAATACCACTGTTTATTACCATCAGCTCCACTCCAGGATTCCTGACTATACCATTTCCTCTTCTAAAGTGACCAACTCAGTTACATACAGTGAATTTCAAAAATATATAGAAAGAGGCCAGGCACGGTGGCTCACACCTGTAATCCCAGCACTTTGGGAAGTTGGGAGTTCGAGACCAGCCTGGCCAACATGGTGAAACCCTGTCTCTACTAAAAATACAAAAATTAGCTAGGTGTGGTGGCAGGCACCTGTAATTCCAGCTACTCGGGAGGCTGAGGCAGGCGAACTGCTTGAGCCTGGGAGATGGAGGCTGCAGTGAGCAGAGATCATGCCACTGCACTCCAGCCTGTGTGTCAGAGCAAGGCTCTGTCTCAAAAAAAAAAAGAAATAAAAAAAGTATAGAAAGGGACTGGGTGCAGTGGCTCACGCCTATAATCTCAACACTTTGGGAGGCCAAGGTAGGAGGATTAAGGCCAGGAGTTTGAGACAAGCCTGGGCAACGTAGTGAGGTCCCATTTCTACAAAAAAGTGTAAAAAAATAAGCCAGGCATGGTGGTGCATACCTAAATCCCAGCTACTGAGACTGAGGCAGGACGACTACTTGAACCCAGGAGTCTGAGCTATGACTACACCACTGCACTCCAGCCTGGGTGACAAAAAAAGATCCTGTTCAAAACAAAAAAAAAGAGGAGAGAAAGGATATTTCAAAACACAATCACATGTAAGTTCTTGCTCTTTGTGGTATTAATTTTCCTGAGAAACTAGTGAAAACAGATATGAAATCAGTACTAATCTAAAATTAATCAAATGTTATTTCCTCCTTTAAAATATCAGGGAAATTATCTGTTTATGAATACACAAGCCAGGTTACATGATTTTACATGAGTCATTTTACTTGATTCTTAAAGCACCTTCATAGACAGCCACTTAAAATACAAAGAGTAGACAGTTAAGAAGAAAACATTATATCCCACCCACCGAATCCAGTGTGAACAGGCACTGCCATCCGACTGCCAGTAGGATGAGGTTTCTCCATTTGTCATCTTGTCAATGTCTGCAGAGTTGGAGGATGTTTCTATATAAGCATAGCACTTTGCTACTGACTTCAGTTTATCCATCTCTGGGCTTCTAGTTAGATCTCCAGGGCTTTCTGTAGGGGAAACCAGAGTTGACTACATGACATCTCTTTCACAAAGGGGAAAAACAGAGTCATTTAAAATACCTAAGAGAAATACACTTGGTACTTTGGCCCCAGAAACACAAACCTTCCTTAAAATCTCCTTCCAGATCCTTCTGTAGTTCATCAGTGTCATGAGTGGATTTTCACGCACATGTGTCAAATGTGCCTCCCTCAAACTGTTACATCGTTGGCATATTACCTTACGTGAAAATCACACGTCACCTTCCAAAGAATCCACTGGCCAAGGATTACCCCATCGTCTCCCATTAGTGCAATTCTTTAATCACTGATAGATTTGCAAAACCATGCCGAGAAGAAAATGGTAAATTACGGTTTGAATTTACACTTTTTAAATGATGAGTGACACTTTTTAAGCTGCTTGTTTCTGAGTACAGTCTGGTCCTGCCCTCTTCCATGTTCTTCTGGGTTAATTCATATATTTTCTATATATGATCAAATGTATATACAAACATATGTATAATAGCTAACATTTACTTGGGGCCGGGCGCGGTGGCTCAAGCCTGTAATCCCAGCACTTTGGGAGGCCGAGACGGGCGGATCACGAGGTCAGGAGATCAAGACCATCCTGGCTAACACGTTGAAACCCCGTCTCTACCAAAAAAAAAAAAAACTAGCCGGGCGTGGTGGCGGGCGCCTGTAGTCCCAGGTACTCGGAGGCTGAGGCAGGAGAATGGCGTAAACGCGGAAGGCGGAGCTTGTAGTAAGCTGAGATCTGGCCCCTGTACTCCAGCCTGGGTGATAAAGCGAGACTCTGTCTCAAAAAAAAAAAAAAAAAAAAAAAAAAAAAATAGCTAACATTTACTTGAGTATTTACTATAACCCATGCACTTTTTTTTGTTGAGATTTTTTTGAGAGGGTCTCATTCTGTTGCTCAGGCTGGAGTGCAGTGGTGTGATCACAGCTCACTGCAGCCTGGATCTCCCAGGTTCAAGTGATCCTCCTGCCTTACCCCAAGTAGCTGGGACTACAGGCATGCACCACCATGCCTGGCTAATTTTTAAAAATTTTTGGAGAGATGAGGTCATCCCTGTGTTGACGAGGCTGGTGTCAAACTCCTGGCCTCAAGTGATCTTCCCGCTTCGGCCTCCCAAAGTACCGGGATTATAGGCATCAGCCACTGTGCCTGGCCATGTGCTTTTTATACATTCTTTATGTATTAAGTCATTTTAAAAATAAAGAAACTGGCCGGCCTCAGTGGCTTATGCCCGTAATCCCAGCACTTTAGGAGGACAAGGCAGGCAGATCACTTGAGGTAAGGAGTTTGAGACTAGCCTGGCCAACATAGTGGAATCCGATCTCTACTAAAAATACAAAAATTAGCCAGGCATGGTGGCACGTGCCTGTAATCCCAGTTACTCAGGAGGCTGAAGCACGAGAATTGCTTAAACCTGGGAGGCAGAGGTTGCGGTGAGCCGAGATCACACCACTCCACATCAGCCTGGGAGACAGAGTGAGACTGTCGCAAAAAAGTAAATAAAGAAACTAAGGAACACAGAGTTAAATAATTGACCAAGGGTAGAGTTACTAAAAAATTTAGTCAGTCAACTGTGTCTTTAATATGCTACAAAATGTATTTTTTTTACCTAGAATGTCATTTGTTTTTGACTCTGCTTATGATATTTTTTTTTGCTGTGAGGAAGGTTAAATTTTCATACAGACCAATTTATTAATATTTTCTTTCACAGATTCTGGATTTCATGCCTTCCTTAGAAAGGCTGTTCCGTACTTTACAAAGTGGAACTATTTTCTTCCAATATTTTTAGCATTTTATTTTTAGTTGAACTTTTTGATCATCTGAAATTTATTTTAGTGAATGGAACGTATTAAGAATCTAGTTTCAGCCAGGTGGTGGCTCACACCTGTAATCCCAGCACTTTGGGAAGCCGAGGTGGGTGGATCATCTGAGGTCAGGAGTTTGAGACCAGTCTGACCAACACGGTGAAACCCCGTTTCTACTAAAAATATAGAAATTAGCCAGGCGTGGTGGCACATGCCTGTAATTCCAGCTACTCAGGAGGCTGAGGTAGGTGAATTGCTCGAACCCAGGAGGAAGAGGCTGCAGAGATCATGCCATTGCACTTCAGCCTGGGCAACAAGAGCGAAACTCAAGTCTCCAAAAAAAAAAAATCTAGTTTTATTTCTTCTTCAAATGGCTAACTAGGTGCCCTAACTCCATCTGCTGGCAGTTCACCTTTCCATCCTGATGTATAACGCTGACTTTATCTGGTACTCTATTCTCACATGTATATCGCATCTACGTCTGGGCTCTGTTATGGTCCACAGACCTATCTACACACATCATGAACTTCTGTTGCTATCTCCGAGTGAGCGTGTGGTGGCTTCCTTCATTTATCCAGCAAATACTCATTGAATACCTACCATGCAACGGGCACACAGCAGGAATGAGGAAGCAGACAAGACAGACAACACACAAGTGAATCAATAATGCTACAACTTCAGGTAACAATAAGCACGTTTTCGACCATTAAACCTGCCAAGGTGATCCTGACCAGAAGGTGGGGGGTGGGGGAGGTGTTAATTAGATAAAGGGGAAAGGCATCCCTGAAGTCACATCTGAGCAGAGAATTGAATATGAGAAACCAGCTGTGTTAGGAAGGAAGAAAGGGAAAGAGGAAAAAGATCACATTCTTATGTTACAAACTCGCGACTTTACATTTTCAGAAATAAAGGCAGGGAAAAGATTTGGCTCATTTTACCAATACGACAGAAGAAATGGTAAGAGTATTTGCAGGAGAACCCCCCCCCACACACATACCCTTCTCCTTTTGTACCAGTTGATCCAGAGACTCCTTCAGCACGGAAGACCGCATGGTGCACATGTTCTTGCAGTGCTCCAGCATCGGGTAGGGCATCACCGCGCTGGAGAGCCGGTTGCGGTGCAGGAACCGCAGTATCATTGACGAGTGAGCATCAAGGCCTTCCTTCGACTCCGAAAATATGTCTATGAAACCTAAACAGACAACATCCATTTTTGGTGTTTTGGGGAAGCCACAGTAGTTTCCACATCCCCTGCCTGGTGGCCTACCTGAACTGGCTAAACTAAAAGCAGTCATTAACAATCTTCACTCATATTTTCAGTTTTAAATGTTTAAAAATCTAAGTTTTAAAGAAATGAACCAGTAGCATTCTGAACTTAAGAATTAATTCGGCCGGGCGCGGTGGCTCAAGCCTGTAATCCCAGCACTTTGGGAGGCCGAGACGGGCGGATCACGAGGTCAGGAGATCAAGACCATCCTGGCTAACACGGTGAAACCCCGTCTCTACTTAAAAAATACAAAAAAAAATCTAGCCGGGCGAGGTGGCGGGCGCCTGTAGTCCCAGCTACTCGGGAGGCTGAGGCAGGAGAATGGTGTGAACCCGGGAGGCGGAGCTTGCAGTGAGCTGAGATCCGGCCACTGCACTCCAGCCTGGGCGACAGAGCGAGACTCCGTCTTTAAAAAAAAAAAAAAAAAAAAAGAATTAATTCAGCCGGGTGCAATGGCTCACGCTTGTAATCCCAGCACTTTGAGAGGCCAAGGCGGGCGGATTACCTGAGGTCAAGAGTTCGATACCAGCCTGGCCAACATGGTGAAACCCCATCTCTACTAAAAATACAAAAAAATTAGCCAGGCATGGTGGTGGGCGCCTGTAATCCCAGCTACTTGGGAGGCTGAGACAGGAGAATCACTTGAACTCAGGAGGCAGAGGTTGCAGTGAGCCCAGATCACGCCATTGCACTACAGCCTGGGCAACAAGAGCAAAACTCCATCTCAAAAAAAAAAAAAAAGAATTAATTTTAGTTGAAAATAATTTTAGAAGACTTAGAATAATGATTATTTGTTTCAATCCAAACTTCAAAAACATATAAGCACTTAAACACTAATAGACGTTTTTAAGGAAGTCTTGCATATAGAATACAGGGTGGAAGTAAAGTTCAGTGCATTAAGAGTAAAAGCATAACTGCTTTTATACTAAGACACTAAGACAATGATTATGACAATACAACCACTACCATTACCACCGTTTCCAACGGTATTTTACGACCAATAAAGTGCTTCCGCATACATATCATTCTGTCCTCACAATAAGGTGAGGGGGAGGCACAGACGGTACAGGTATCCTTTTTAACAACTGAGGAAAATGAGGCTCAGGTGACACACCAAGATGTCAACTGATAATAGGGAGCCCCCCATGAGGCCATCAGTACAGGCTGGGAGAGAGAAAGCAGGGTGACAGCAGTGGGAATCAGGGACATTTGAGTCACTTCCTCATGTAATTTACCTGTGCCTTCAGGACCTGCTCAAGCCCAATCACATATATACCACTTCCATCTGATGATGGAATGCTGCTGTGCACACCCAACTTTAGGCGGGATGGGTCAGAAAGCACCCAGTTCATGACAGGCAGTTCAGGTCACACGGTAAATTGCTGACCCACAGTCAAATGTTCAGTTTCTACCAAGGCCCAGAGCTGTCTCTCAAAAGAAGAGTAGTTATCTGCAGAAGACGGTAGGGCCTTGCTCCAAAATCCTAAAGGCCTCTGCTGTGATTCACCTATGGGGGTCTGCCAGAGGCTCCAAACAGCGCCTCTGTCTGCCACTGACACCTCAAGCACCATTGGATCTGCTGAGTCATATGACGCAAGTGGCAGAACAGCTTGCACTGCAGCCTGGACCTGTTGCAGAGCCTTCTCCTGTCCTGGACCCCTCTCAAAACTGACAGCCTTTCGGGTCACGGGATAAATGGGCCAGAGTCACACACCCAAATGAGGAATGCATTGCCTCCAAATCCCAGGTGATCCACTAGGTGTTGTGCCTCTCTCTTGGCTGTAGGAGGGGCCAAACACAGCAACTTTTCCTTCATCTTAGAAAGAGTATCCTGAGGCCGGGCGCGGTGGCTATAGTCCCAGCACTTTGGGAGGCCGAGACGGGCGGATCATGAGGTCAGGAGATCGAGACCATCCTGGCTAACACGGTGAAACCCCGTCTCCACTAAAAATACAAAAAACTAGCCGGGCGAGGTGGCGGGCGCCTGTAGTCCCAGCTACTCCGGAGGCTGAGGCAGGAGAATGGTGTAAAACCCGGGAGGCGGAGCTTGCAGTGAGCTGAGATCCGGCCACTGCACTCCAGCCCAGGAGACACAGCAAGACTCTGTCTCAAAAAAAAAAAAAAAAGAAAGAAAGAGTATCCTGACAGCCCCACACCACTGGACCCCTAAACATTTCACTAACGTAGAAGGTCCCTGAATGCATTTCAGATTTATTTCCCACCCCCTGGCACACAAATGTCTCACCAATAAGTCCAGTGTGTTTGCTACTTCTCACTCACTGAGTCCAATCTGCATAATGGCATCAATGTAATGTACCAGCGTGGTATCTTGTGGAAGGGAAAGTGATCGAGATCTCTGCAAACAATATTATGACACAAAGCTGGAGAGTTGATATACCCAAAGCAGGACAGTGAGGGTATATTGCTGGCCTTGCCAGTTGAAGGCACATGGCTTCTGGTGGGCCTTATGGACAGGAATGGAGAAAAGGGCATTTGCCAAGTCAATGGCTGCACAACAGGTCCCAGGAGATGTGTCAATTTGCTCAAGCAATGAAACCACATCTGGTACAGCAGCTACAATCGCAGTCACCACTTGGGTAGGCTTACGATAATCCACTGACATCCTCCAATATTCATCCGTCTTCTGCACAGGCCAAAGAGGACAGTTCAATGGGAACACAGTGGGAATCACCACCCTGCATCTTTCAAGGTCTCAGTGGTGGCACCCATCTCTGCAATCCCTCCAGGAGTGCGATATTGTTTCTATTTACTATTTTTCTAGGTAAAGCCAGCTCTGATGGCTTTCATTGGCCTTTCCCACTGTAACAGCTCTCAGCCTACTGGTCAGGGAGGCAACGTGGGGACTCTGCCAGATGCTAATTATGCCTATTCCAATTATGCATTGGGTCCCATTCTTTCCCAATCAACGCTCTCATTTTAACAGTGACACCACTGAGGCTGAGTGTGCACCTTTCATTGGAGGTCAGCCACTCACATGATAGGAGCTTGTGTCTGACTTTCCACAATTTCAGCTCTTTGTCTAAAGGAGGTAAGACTCTCACCCAGGGCAATCCTGGAAGATGTGAGGCTAAGTATGCATTTCTGGAGACAGAATCCCTGAGCTCATCCTCTTCTTTCATCACTCTGTCCAGCAAACTTAGGAGCACCAACCAACTTCATTACAGTCCTTGGTTCTCCACATATGGCCAAAAGTATCATGGATGGAGTCACTAAACTCCTCGATTCTCAAGAGAGGTGAATCGGGAATATCAAGCGCATTTACTTTGCACAACTCTCTTAACAGTTAACGCCAAGGACTATCAGTGTTCTCCATACCATTAGAAGTAGACTCCTTAGCATTTTTGGGTCTAATAAGATTAAACAGTCAACTCCCAAAACTACAAAACCAACTAAAGGAATCCATCCTTAAAATTCTCTTCCTCAAATGCCAGGCGCAGTAGCTCATGCCTGTAACCCCAGCACTTTGGGAGGCCAAGGAGGGCAGATCACGAGGTCAGGAGCTCCAAGAACAGCCTGGCTAACATGGTGAAACCCCGTCTTCACTAAAAATACAAAAATTATCTGGGTGCGGTGGCGGGTGCCTATAATCCCAGCTACTCGGGAGGCTGAGGCAGAATTGCTTGAACCCGGGAGGCAGAGGTTACAGTGAGCCAAGATTGCACCATTGCACCCCAGCATGGGTGACAGAGCAAGACTCTGTCTCAGAAAAACAAAAACAAAAACAAAACAAAACAAAACAAAACAAATATATATATATAATGTTCCTCTAGAACCCCTTCTGGTATCAAAATCTATATGAGTCAGGGTTCTCCAGAGGGACAGAAATAATAGGATACGCGTATATATAAAAGGCAGTTTATTAAGGAGAATTCGCTCACACAATCACAAGGCAAAGTTCCATGACAGGCCGTCTGCAAGCTGAGGAAAAAAGAAGCCAGGAGTGGCTCAGTCTTTTTCTTAGCTGACACCACAGTAATACCTGAGCTTCATATTTAGGACACTGCTGATGCTGCACTGATCTGGTCAAAACCTATGTGAAAAAACATTTGGTGCAGTGGCTCACACCTGTAATCTCAACATTTCAGGAGGCCAAGGCAGGTGGATTGCCTGAGCTCAGGGGTTCAAGACCAGACCGGGCAATATGGCAAAACGCTGTATCTATATTAAAAACAAAACAAAAACTTGTTCATATAATGGAAAAAGTATTTTCATATGCTGAAACGTTTGGTAAATTAATTTAGCCTTCAGTAAATGAATTCCAAGCCTAATGAATTTGGAAAAGGTACTATTCTCTTTTTTTAAACGCTTAAGCACCAACACCATGAGATACAAAAGGAACTAGTTTTAGTGTAGATGAAGGTTAGAACCTAAAAAGTCCGACCACCAAAGCAACTTCAGCTTACAAAGGTTCATTCCAAGACTGATGAATTGGGTGCCGACGAAAAGTTTTCAGTAGGAAGTGCTAAGTCATGAGCCTGTTATGTAAGCGCCCTGAGATCTGGACCCTGCTGTTTTCTCAGTCTCACCCCCAGTTCAGCAGTCGCCCAGCACAGCAGTGCACTACAAATTATCTGTTGGTGGATTCCCTGGTCTCAATCCCTTTGCTTTCCTCCCCACAACTGTCTGAGGTGTCCAAATAAGCTCCTGATACTATCCACATGCTGGTAATTCAAAAGTGGAGTAACACGTAAACACTAAGATAAAAGCTAGCTAAAGATAATTCAGGCCGGGTGCAGTGGCTCATGCCTGTAATCCCAACACTTTGGGAGGCCAAGACGGGTGGATCACTTGAGGTCAGGAGTTCAAGACCAGCCTCTGGCCAGTATGGTAAAACCCCAGCTCTACTAAAAACATAAAAATTAGCTGGACATGGTGGCAGGTGCCTGTGCTCCCAGCTACTCGGGAGGCTGAGGCACAAGAATCACTTGAACCCAGGAGGTGGAGGCTGCAGTGAATGAAGATCCCGTTGCACTCCAGCCTGGGTGACAGAGCCAGACTCTGTCTCAAAAGAAAAATAATAATAATTTTAACTGCCATAAGACTAGGGAAAAAGTTAAATAATTAAATAATTATTTTATTTAATTTTTATAAAAATTAAATAATTAAAGACAACCTGAAGAAGAATGGAAATACATGTTTTTTTTTTTTTTTTTTTGAGACAGGGTCTCGCTCTATCACCAGGGTTGGAGTACACTGGCGTGATCACGGTTCATTGCTGCCTCAACCTCCTGGTCTCAAGCAATCCTCCTGCCTCAGCATCCCGAGTAGCTGGGACCAATGTTGCACACCACCATGACCTGCTAATTTTTTTCTTAAGAGATGGGGTCTCACTATGTTGCCCTGGCTGGTCTCAACTCCTGGCCTCAAGCAATCCTCACACTTCGGCTTCCCAAAGTGCTGAGATTACAGGCGTGAGCCACCATGTCTGGTTGGAAATATACATTCTTCATTTATATATGGAAACTATCCTTCCCTAGCTCAATACATCACTCAGCAGTAAGTAAGCCAGAGAGGCCAAGAGCAATCAGATTTAGATTTATGTGTCTATCAAATCTATTTTGCCTCCATTGCTGCCCTAGTGACCCTAAGTATTATGATACCAAGTGCACAGAGCAGGAAAAGTGCTAAGGTAAAGTAAACCAAGACTAAAAGGAAAATGTACAAAGTTTCTCTTTCAAACACAATTGTCTTCTCACTGGAAAAAACAAATATTAATTTTATTATGATTCTGTCTTTATGTAAGTCTGAGCTCCCCCCCCAAAAAAAACATACAAAAACACAGGCCATGTGTTTTCTCTTTTTTTTTTTTTCCAGACGGAGTTTCGCTCTTGTTGCCCAGGCTGGAGTGCAATGGCGCGATCTCAGCTCACTGCAATCGCCACCTCTCGGGGTTCAGGTAATTCTCTTGCCTCAGCCTCCCGAAGAGCTGGGATTACAGGCACGCGCCAACACACCTGGCTGATTTTTGTATTTTTAGTAGAGAAGGAGTTTCTCCATGTTGGTCAGGCTGGTTTTGAACTCCCAACCTCAGGTTGGGAACTCTGCCCACCTTGGCCTCCCAAAGTGCTGGGATTACAGGCGTGAGCCACTGTGCCCCGCCGGCACTGCTTAATTTCAAGCTATTTTTATTCTTACTTAAATTTCTGTATATAGTAGTCCTCCCTTATCCACAATTTCAGTTACCTGTGGTCAATAAAGACCCCAAAATAGGTAAGTATGGTACAGATACTGTGAGACAGAGAGAGAGGGGCCATATTCACATAATTTTTATTTGAGTATATTGTTACAATCATTCTATTTTATTGTCAGCTATTGTTATTGACCTTTTTTTTTTTTTGAGTCTCGCTTTGTCACTCAGGCTGGAGTGCAGTGGCGTGATCTCGGTTCACTGCAAGCTCCGCCTCCCGGTTCCCGCCATTCTCCTGCCTCAGTCTCCCGAGTAGCTGGGACTACAGGCGCTTGCACCATACGCAGCTAATTTTTTTGTATTTTCAGTAGAGATGGGGTTTCATTGTGTTAGCCAGGCTGGTCTCAATCTGATCTTGTGATCCACCCGCCTCGGCCTCTCAAAGTGCTGGGATTACAGGCGTGAGTCACTGCACCCGGCCTGACCTCTTCTTATTATGCCTAATTTATACATTAGAGTGTATCGTAAGTATATATGTATCAGAAAAATATATAGTATATATAAGGTTGGGTACTATCCTTGGTTTCAGGCACCCACTGGGGGTGCTGGAACATCTTCCGCATGGGTAAGGAGGGACTACTGTAATAGCTTTCTAAAAAAAAACCACTAAGCGCTTACCACATGCCAAAAAAGAAATGCCCCAAATGTGAGGACAGAGCAGAAATAACACAGAAGGTCCCTGCCCTCATGGAACTATAGTATAGGAGTGAAGACAAACACTTTACTAATAACTGAATAAGGAATTGATCAATTACAATGGTAATATGTTGCAAAAAAGAAAGCAGGATGCTAAGAGAATGAACAGCAAAGGCCAAGGAGGGCTTCTGTAGCGAAATACAGAGAACCAATAAGGAAGGCGGCCACGGGACAAGTGTTCCTGCCATAACACGGTAGAACTGCTTAGCCACCACCGTAGCCTAGTGGGGGATGAAGGAGATGACTATGGGAAATGCTAATTCAGATCACGTGCCTACTGAACGCTGTTGGGGGAGTTTACTGCATGTGGCCACAGTTTTGCCTAATTTCTTTCAATCAGTAGTAGGGCAAAGTTCACTTTGGTTCTGAGACAGCACCGAGATGGAAGGCTCACCTGGAACCAGAGAGCAGGCCTGTAGCTGTCTGATGATGTGGCTCAGCTCCCCCTGCAGATTAGCGCCACTGGAATTCTTGAGGGCCTCCAGCATGTTCTCCGCATCAACTGTCCCATCACCCTCAGCATCAAACTGGGCAAAGGCCTAAAGACAAGAGATGCAAGAAAATCAGAGCTGTTTCAGGTAACTCTTTCTTTTATTTAAAATTCTCAAGACCAGTGATTTATCTATTTTTGGTTTCGGGGAGAAGAGTCCATACATATCAATCAAAGATAAACTTAGAACAGGAACTCACTGTGCTTTGTAGGATGTATGTATGCAAGTACACACGTATACACAATTTTATCATCTTATTTGTATTCCAACCTATATTCCAAGAGAGTAACCGTTTAGTAATCCAAGAGAGTAATGATACAGTAAGTCTCCTTCCCATTAAATAATTTCAGAAGGAAGCAGCCACTGTCAAGTTTTTCAACTGGTTGCGAAGTGCCAGAATACAAAGAATTGGCTTAGAACAGAGGCTCAAGTTTAGCTGGGCTTTTTCTTTTCCTTGTTTGAGACATGAGTTTCACTCTTGTCACACAGGCCAGAGTGCAGTGGCATGATCTTGGCTCACTGCAACCTCTTCCTCCCAGGTTCAAGGGATTCTCCTGCCTCAGCCTCCCGAGTAGCTGGGATTACAGGCACCTACCACAACGCTCAGCTAATTTTATCTTTTTATTTATTTTTTATTTTTTGTATTTTCAGTAGAGATGGGGTGTCACCATGTTGGCCAGGCTGGTCTCGAACTCCTGACCTCAGGTGATCCGCCCGCCTCAGCCTCCCAAAGTGCTGGGATTACAGGCGTGAGCCACTGCATCCGCCTGGGCGTTTTCTTTTAAATACTCTGTGGACACAAGAGCTAACTTGCTTTATCTGTTTCACAGACCTGTTGTTGCTAACTTTTAATCGTAATCTAACTTGCCTCTTGCCCATGTTGGGCCATCTGGGGAACCTGGTAGAGATTTGGTTTAAATCTGCTCTATCATTACTCTGCTATGTGACCTTACCAAAGTTTCTTTACCTCCATAAGCCACAGCTTCTTGATCTGAAAGATGGAGCAAATATTGTCAAACTCCCAGGCTGCTGCCTGGATTAAGTAACAACTGAACAGAGCCCAGTACAGTGAAAGCACATCGGCCCTGTAGCGTTCCCCTTCTCCTTTCTACCCTCACCCTCTGGTGTCCCTGACCCCCTTCCTTTACATCCTACAAGACTTACCTCACTTAGCAACTGCCCTCTCTCCCCAGATTTCAATCCCTTCCTCAACAATGCCTTCTGTCCTTCTGCTGATACACTCACTCACACATTGCTCTCACCATGCAATACTTCAGGAGACTTCAAGCCTCCTTTCCAAGTAACCCTCTCTCTTTCTTTTTTTTTTTTTTTTTTGAGACGGAGTCTCGCTCTGTCGCCCAGGCTGGAGTGCAGTGGCCAGATCTCAGCTCACTGCAAGTTCTGCCTCCCGGGTTTACGCCATTCTCCTGCCTCAGCCTCCCGAGTAGCTGGGACTACAGGTGCCTGCCACCTTGCCCGGCTAGTTTTTTGTATTTTTTAGTAGAGATGAGGTTTCACCGTGTTAGCCAGGATGGTCTCGATCTCCTGACCTCGTGATCCGCCCGTCTCAGCCTCCCAAAGTGCTGGGATTACAGGCTTGAGCCACCGCGCCCGGCCAACCCTCTCTCTTTCTTAAAACTCCTGCCCCTTTTTCTTATTTCTCTCTTCCATGAAATAGGAAAACATCCCACTGAGGTTTCATGACTAACATAAATACCCCTATTTCCATCATAGACCTCTGAACAATGCAGTGTTTAAGAGGAACACATGCAAATTCCTGTATTTGAGTCCAAAAACCATGGGCATAAATGCAGTATGGGGGACAGTGAGCTTAGAAGTAGCATGGAAAAGATCACAGCATTATTTTCGCCTCTGTTCAACTTGGCAAGATTATCCAAAAAGTCAATAGGATCAAAGACTATACTAATCACGGTATAACATCCAAAAGGAGAGGAGGTATTATCTTCTTCTACTCTGACTAGACCAATCAAGAAAGGTGAGTTTGGTTTTGAAGACACACACCAAAAAGAAATGAATGGAAGAGATCAGAGGACAGAACCCACGATAGAGAGACCAGAAACTGTGCCCTGTTGGGGGAATCTTAAGTGCGGGGAAAAGAGGCCTGGGAGTCACACAGTCCTGATGCGCTGTAATGGGGAGGAGGGAAGCAGCAGTTAAAATTAATGTCATTAATGTCATGAACACAAAGAAGGGAACAACAGACCCTGGGGCCTACCTAAGCAGGGAGAGTGAGAGGACAGAGAGGAGCAGAAAAAATAACTACTGGGTACTGGGCTTAGTTGCAATGTGTACAACAAACCCCCGTGACATGAGTTTATGTCTATAACAAAACTGCACATGTATCCCCAAACCTAAAAAGTTAAAAAATAAAAATATGAGGTCGGGCACGGTGGCTCATGCCTGTAATCCCAGCACCTTGGGAGGCTGAGGCGGGCGGATCACCTGAAGTCAGGAGTTTGAAACTAGCCGGCCAACATGGCAAAACCCCATCTCTACTAAAAATACAAAAATTAGCCAGGCGCGGTGGTAGGTGCCTGTAATCCCAGCTACTAGGGAGGCTGAGGCCGGAGAATCGCGTGAACCCGGGAGGTGGAGCTTGCAGTGAGCCAAGCTCTCGCCCTTGCACTCCAGCCTGGGTGACAGAGCGAGACTCCGTCTGAAAAGCAAAAATAAATAAATAAAAATAAAAAGCTGTTGAAAATTAAAATATCACAACAAAACAAAAATCTCAAAGCAAAGGTTGGTGGCCGGGCGCAGTGGCTCAAGCCTGTAATCCCAGCACTTTGGGAGGCCGAGACGGGCAGATCACGAGGTAAGGAGATCGAGACCATCTTGGCTAACACGGTGAAACCTCGTCTCTACCAAAAAAATACAAAAAACTAGCCGGGCGAGGTGGCGGGCGCCTGTAGTCCCAGCTACTCGGGAGGCTGAGGCAGGAGAATGGCGTAAACCCGGGAGGCAGAGCTTGCAGTGAACTGAGATCCAGCCACTGCACTCCAGCCTGGGCAACACAGCAAGACTCCGTCTCAAAAAAAAAAAAAAAAAGCAAAGGTTGGAAGGTGAAGCTGACCAAAGTGCCCACAAAGTAGAGCCAAAAGACGAAACTATGGAAATTGGGAGAGAAAAGCGAAGGAAAATCAGGAGACCAGTTAAAGAGGTCCCACATTAAATAACAGTTTAAGAAAGATGGAACACAGAAAATGCAGGGGAGGAAATCACTATCATTATGATTCAAGATAATTTCCCCAGACTGAAGGACATGAGTTCTGTGACTGCAGGGGCTGATCACCCTACACACAGAATAAAAGTGCATCACAGTGAAATGTGTAAGACTGAGGAAAAAGAGAAGTCCTACTTAGAGGAAGAAGAAACAGTTTCTATGTCAAAAGTCAAGAATCCGAGTGGGACTCAATCGGCAGTCACACAGAAGCCAGAAGGCAATGAAAGCAGTGACTGCAACATTCTAGGGAGTGCTCTTTCTAACCCAGAAGTCTAACCCAGAAGTCTAGGGAGTGCTCTTTCTAACCCAGAAGTCAGCCAAAATCCCATCAGCTGTGAGACAGCAGAATAAAATCATTCTTACATATACAAGGTTCTCGAAAGATGAACTACTTAATCCTTTTTCCAGAAAGCTACCAGAGGATGCAGCCACCAGGATAAAGAAATATGCCAAGATAGGAGAAAAATGGGATCCCAACAAGAGAAAATGAATCCGCAGGATGATAGAGCTTCTCAGATGACATCCGCACAGCAGACATAGAGAGTAACAAATCTAGATTAAAGCAGATCAGAAGGATTCAGGAAATACTTCCTTGAGAAGATGAAGTTGATAGAATGCCCATGTGTTTCAACATATTGAACATTTCTGTTAGAGGAGATTTAGACAACTGGCAGAGAATCTGGGACTAAATTAATGATAAAAGACCAAAAATTAGGAAAATAAAAGGACCTATTCAATTGTTAACTCCAAAGAAAATAAAAAGATGTATAAAAAAAAAAAGGGCCAGATGCAGTGGCTCATGCCTGTAATCCCAGCACTTTGGGAGGCTAAGGTGGGTGGATTGCTTGAGTCCAGGAGTTCAAGACCAGAGTGGGTGATGTGGCAAAACCTCCTCTCTACAAAAATATACAAAAATTAGCCAGGCGTGGTGGCACGCACCTGTAATCCCAGCTAGTCGAGAGGCTGAGGTGGGAGGATCACTTGACCCTAGGAGGTCGAGGCTGCAGTGAGCCAAGATTGCACCACTGTACTCCAGCATGGGAGACAGAGCAAGACCCTGTCTCAAAAAAAGAGAAAAAAAACAAAAACATGGTATTGTATGGCACAGCAATGTAAAGAACTTACGTAATCATAGTAAGGTAAAGGTCAAAGGGAGATTTAAACAAAATGGACAGAATTGTAGCGGGAGGACGGGGACGTGCATGCACGGGCAAGGAAGAGAAGGTGAAAGACAACTCAAGTCTCATCACTGATGGTGAAAATAAAATAGATAAAGCCTACAACTGAGAACAATCACAAAGAACATAAACATATTACTTGGTAATACAGAGTTAAACACTCAAGAACCAGCTAGAGTTGAAAAGTAATTGTTCTTGGGGAATAAGACATTGGGGCAGGACAGCAGGAAACCATTGTTTCTTGTTCAAGTCTTGTCGGCTATATACTGTGCGCATGTACAACTGATAAAAATAAAAGCCTACATTTTCTCCTTTTTTTTTTTTGAGCCACCAGGCTGGAGTACAGTGGTGCGATCCTGGCTCACGTCAACCTCTGCCTCCAGAGTTCAAGCGATTCCCATGCCTCAGCCTCCTGAAGTAGCTGGGATTAAAGGCATGCGCCACCATACGTGGCTAATTTTTGTATTTTTCATAGAGCTGGGTTTTCGCCATGTTGGCCAGGCTGGTCTCGAACTCCTGGCCTCAAGTGATCCACCTGCCTTGGCCTCCCAAAATGCTGGGATTACAGGTGTAAGCCACCTTGCCTGGCCAAAACCAAAATTTTCAGAGTGTCCAAACATGGGGATAGACTGAATGAGATTTAAAACTTTTTTTCTGTAGTGTGATACTTCCTCTCCTCTAAATAAATTTAAGCAGAAATGTACCAACACAAAAAGGTGAAGATCATTAACTGAAAAAAGGAGGTTACAAAAGAATAGTAGAGAATGATCTTACGTTAGTTTGAAGAAAACTAATTTCGAGATCGGCTTAACACTGTGTGTGTGTGTGTGTGTGTGTGTGTGTACGCATAAAAAAGACCTGAAAGAATAAATATTAAAATGTTAATAGTGGACCAGACGAGGTGCCTCACGCCTGTAATCCTAGAACTTTGGGAGGCTGAGGTGGGTGGAACTCACTCACTTGAGGTCAGGAGTTCGAGACCAGCCTGGCCAACATGGTAAAACCCCATTTCTACTAAAAATACAAAAATTAGTCAGGGCTGGTGGCACACACCTGTAGTCCCAGCTACTCGGGAGGCTGAGGCACGAGAATCGTTGGAACCCGGGAGGTGGAGGTTGCAGTGAGCTGAGATCATACCACTGCACTCCAGCCTGGGTGACAGACACTCCATCTCCAAAAAAATAAGATGTTAATAGTGATAATATAATGTTTTGTATTTTTTCTTTTTTTTTTTTGAGACGGAGTCTCGCTCTGTCGCCCAGGCTGGAGTGCAGTGACCGGATCTCAGCTCACTGCAAGCTCCGCCTCCCAGGTTTACGCCATTCTCCTGCCTCAGCCTCCTTAGTAGCTGGGACTACAGGCGCCCGCCACCTCGCCCGGCTAGTTTTTTGTATTTTTTTAGTAGAGACGGGGTTTCACCGTGTTAGCCAGGATGGTCTCGATCTCCTGACCTCGTGATCCGCCCGTCTCAGCCTCCCAAAGTGCTGGGATTATAGGCTTGAGCCACCGCGCCCGGCCGTATTTTCTTATTCTTGCTTATCTGTATTTTTAATTTTCTGAAATCTACATATATTCCTTTGATAATAATAAAAAAGAATTTTTAAACATTAAGAAATTTTGGCTGGGCGCGGTGGCTCAAGCCTGTAATCCCAGCACTTTGGGAGGTCGAGGCAGGTGGATCATGAGGTCAGGAGATCGAGACCATCCTGGGTAACACGGTGAAACCCCATCTCTACTAAAAATACAAAAAATTAGCTGGGTGTGGTGGCAGGTGCCTGTAGTCCCAGCTACTCGGGAGACTGAGGCAGGAGAAGGGCGTAAACCTGGGAGGCGGAGCTTGCAGTGAGCCGAGATCGCGCCACTGCACTCTAGCCTGGGCGACAGAGCAAGACTCCGTCTCAAAAAAAAAAAAAAAAAAAAAAGAAATTTTAAGCACAACCCAAATACAAAAAGTGGAGCAGGCCTGGTGCGGTGGCTCATGCCTGTAATCCCAGCACTTTGGGAGGCGAAGGTGGGTGGATCACGAAGTCAGGAGATCGAGACCATCCTGGCTAACATGGTGAAACCCCGTCCCTACTAAAAATACAAAAAATTAGCTGGACGTGGTGGCGGGCACCTGTAATCCCAGCTACTCAGGAGGCTGAGGTAGGAGAATGTCAGGAACCTGGGAGGTGGAGCTTGCGAAGAGCCGAGAGCACACCACTGCACTCCAGTCTGGACGAGAGCCAGACTCTGTCTCAAAAAAAAAAAAAAAAAAAAATGTGGAGCAGGTGGGGGAAGGAGGAGGTGGCACAGAGCACAGTCTCGTATTCCCTGAGGCCTCGTGGTGTGACCACTACACTACCAGATACTAGGTCCTTACCAACTTGTTCATATTATAGCATACTGAGAAAATAATGATACTTGTAAGACTCAAGGTCTGAGGAGATGAGCACAGCTATCATTCATTCGGTTGGGAATGACACACAGACTGGGAAACTCTGCATCAACATTTGGGCACTCGTTAAACGCCAGGCACTGAGGAGAGCATTTTATATGCTACGATGTCATTTATTCCTCATAACAGTAACAGTACTATTAACCTCCCCATCTTACAGTTGTCCAGAGAGGTCAGGTAACTTGCCTGAGGTCACGCAGCTAGTGTTTGCATCTAAGGCTCCAGGGTTCGTGGTCTTCACCACAACTCCCTTCTCCTTCCTTTGACCAGAAAACCCCGGAATTCCTTACCGTCTGGAGACCAAACGCTTGAAACCTCTTAGCGCCGTTACTTTCCTCCATCTGTAAAACTTGCTCTCAGCACCTTCTGTCCAGGTGAACTCCGATCAACTCTAGAAGTGAGACTCACTCCCTCTAAATCTCAAGGTAGTGCTCAAGTCCTCCTTCCACCAAAACTTCCACAAATCAAGCACTCCCTGCACCTCCAACTTCCTACACAATTCCTGCTGTGTATCGCTAATAACAATTCTATACAACCAAGGCTATAAAAATAGTGACATTTTTGCTATCTTTTTTTTTTTTTCTTTTTGAGACAGGGTCTCCATGTACCACCCAGGCTAGAGTGCAGGAGTGTGATCCCAGCTCACTGCAGCCTTCATCTCCCAGGTTCAAGTGGTTCTCCCACCTCAGCCTCCTGAGTGGCTGGGACACACTCAGCTAGTTTTTTATTTCTTTTGTAGAAACAAAGTCTCACTTTGTTTACCCAAACTGGTCTCGAACTCCTGGGGTCAAGCAATCCTCCTGCTCTGGCCTGGCAGACTGCTGAGTTTATAGGGATGAGCCACTGTGCCAGGCTATTTTTGTTATTTTTAATAGATTCTATTGATTTGTCAATAGTGAATGAATATGATAAAAGGGATTTCGAACAAAACAAAAACAAATAATTTCGGCTACGAAAAAAATTACCACAGCTTTGTGAACAGCTTCACCAAATAATTATGTAATTTCCTAACACTCAGAAACTGACTGTCTTAAGAAAAGAAATGTTCAGGTTCGCTACCCAGGAGTCTGAGGTGGGAAGATGACTTGAGCCTGCGAGTTCAAGGCTGCAGTGAGCTGTGGTCATACCGCTGCACTCCAGCCTGGGTGACAGAGACAGAAACTGGTTTTTGTTTTTTAAGTATGTTTACATAGTCTCCCTAAACCTCAGCTTCCTCGTTAAGCTTGGGTTTTCTGGACTGTAAAATGGACTTAGATGTGAAACAGGGTTTAGTGAGGATTAAGCAGGATAATAACGTAAACAAATTCTGTAAACTAAAGAGTACCCTACGTTACCTATTGCCATCCGTTTTTAACTTTAAATGTATTTTCAAAATCCTGGCCAAAAGACTTTACAGAAGCCCATTTACTCATACATTCATCCAGCACTGTCTAGTAAGTTGCCATTATATATATGCACACACACACACACAATATTAATATTACGTTATATGAATATTATATTATATATAATACATGTGTGCATATATATAATGGCAACTCATCAGATTATATGTTATATTAATATGCATTATATATTATATATATTTTAATATATATATACCTGATCCTGTGCTTGGTTCTGTGGATACAAAGATGAATAGGGCACACACAGTCCTTTCCCTTCAAAACCCTCACAGCCTAGAAGACAGATCTGTAAACCAACAGCAGCAGCGTAATAGGTGTGCTAATTATGATACGAGAACTAAGAGTATCAACTATTTACAACAGCCAATGTTCGTGAGCACCAGGCAGAGTTCTAAGCCCTTCACATGGATCAACTCATATTTTCCACAACAACTCTAAAGGTAGGTACTACCTTTTTGCTGGTGAGCAACAGAGAGGTTAAGTATTTTGTTTAAGGCATACGGTGAGTACATGATGCAGCTTGAATGTGAATCCTGGACTGATTCCAGATGCCACAATTAACCACTATACCAAGGGCCAACAGTCATTCCAGGGATGAGAAGTCCAGGACGGGGAGGTGCATTTGGGGAAATGGCCCAGAGAAAAACAACCCTTAAACTACGCTTTAATGGATAACTAGGAGTTTGAAAGTATATGGCGAGGGAGAGGCAATCTCGGGTTGAGGGGACAGAGTGTGAGCATACATAAAGACTTCATGGCAGATGGTGAGAACTATAACCTGCCTGGTGTGGCTGGAAAGGAACAGGGCAGGTGATGAAGACAGAGCCAGAGGTCAGAATAAAAAAAGCCTGGCAGACCCAGGATGAAGAGCTCAGATATTACAGTAAGGGCACCATGGAGCCACTGGAGACTTTTTTTTTTTTTGAGACAGAGTCTTGCTCCGTCGCCCAGGCTGGAGAGCAGTGGCGCGATCTCAGCTCACTACAAGCTCCGCCTCCCAGGTTTACGCCATTCTCCTGCCTCAGCCTCCTGAGTAGCTGGGACTACAGGTGCCCGCCACCTCGCCCAGCTAGTTTTTTGTATTTTTTAGTAGAGACGGGGTTTCACTGTGTTAGCCAGGATGGTCTCGATCTCCTGACCTTGTGATCCGCCCGTCTCGGCCTCCCAAAGTGCTGGGATTACAGGCTTGAGCCACCGCGCCCGGCCAACCACTGGAGACTATTAAGGGTGGAGAGCGTTGATCATCCCAGAACTACGTAAGTTCTCTTGTGTATAGGACCTACAAATCTCTTAAAGTATGTGCCTTTGTGCCGGGCGCAGTGGCTCACGCTTGTAATCCCAGCACTTTGGGAGCCCAAGGCGGGTGGATCGCTTGAACCCAGGAGCTCAAGACCAGCCTGGGTAATATGATGAAACCCCGTTTCTACTGAAAACAAAAAAATTAGCCTGGCATGGTGGGGGGCACCTGTAGTCCCAGCTACTTAGGAGGCTGAGGCAGGAGAATTCCTTGAACCCGGAGGTGGAGGTTGCAGTGAGCTGAAATCACACCACTGCACTGTAGCCTGGGCAACAGAGTGAGACTCCATCTAAAAAAAAAAAAAAAAAAAGTGCCTCTGTACTGCCTGAATCCGTTCTCTGGTGTCTCTGAGAGTGGTCAGTCACCTTTCGTTATACACCAAGAAACAATGCAATACTTTTTCTCATCAGTTACAACATACTCTGATATTTTCTCTATTGTTTTTTTTTTTTGAGACAGTCTCGCTCCGTCGCCAGGCTGGGTGCGATCTTGGCTCACTGCAACCTCCGCCTCCCGGGTTCAAGCGATTCTCCTGCCTAAGCCTCCCGAGTAGCTGGGACTATAGGTGCATGCCACCAGGCTCAGCTAATTTTTGTATTTTTAGTAAAGACGGGGTTTCACCTTGTTGGCCAGGGTGGTCTCGATCTCTTGACCTTGTGATCCACCGGCCTTGGCCTCCCAAAGTGCTGGCATTACAGGCATGAGCCACCACGCCTGGCTTGATATTTTTTTTTCTTTTTTTTTTTTTTTGAGGTGGAGTCTCGCTCTGTCGCCTGGACTGGAGTGCAGTGGCCGGATCTCAGCTCACTGCAAGCTCCGCCTCCTGGGTTCACGCCATTCTCCTGCCTCAGCCTCCCGAGTAGCTGGGACTACAGGCGCCCGCCACCTCGCCCGGCTAGTTTTTGTATTTTTAGTAGAGATGGGGTTTCACCGTGTTAGCCAGGATGGTCTCGATCTCCTGACCTCGTGATCCGCCCGTCTCGGCCTCCCAAAGTGCTGGGATTACAGGCTTGAGCCACCGCGCCCAGCCGCCTGCCTTGATATTTTCTATTCCATTCTATTCTGTTTCATTTTTTTAATAAGCAGGTTAAGACTCACTAAATAGATTTCCAACCCACTAAAGGGGCAGTATGAAACACATTGCCTTTGGAATGTGGGGCCCAAACTCATCTCAGTACTCTAGGTCTAGTCTAACAGTGCAAAGCAGAGTAAGTCTACCTTTGTCTCCCTAAAACCAGAGTAACACTCCCTGTTTCCATGAAGCCGACATCCATCTCCACACAGATGCTACCTGGTCTCTGTACTCTTCCTCTTCCTCCCTAATTCAGGGCTCTTCCTGTAGCACCTTCCCACTATGTGCTCTGCCACCCACATGACACTATTTTGGCAGCACCCAAGTGCAGGCACTGTGACAGGCACCAGGTGGGAGATAAAAAGTTTAACAGTGTCTAACTAAAACAAGAAACCTGGATTACAGGATTGTGACAGATTTACCACTTATTCTCCATGATGAGATCTGGAACAAGACTCTTGGCCTCCTGAAGTCTCAATTCGGCATCTTGCCCAACCTTTTTTCCCCCTAGCTTGTTGTAAGGATCCAAAAGATCATGAACAAGATGATGCCTAGTAAACTTCAAAAAAACATTATTACAGCCAGGTGTGGTGGCTCACGCCTGTAATTCCAGCACTTTGGGAAGCCGAGGCAGGTGGATCACCTGAGGTCAGGAGTTTGAGACCAGCCTGGCCAACATGGTGAAACCCTGTCTCTACTAAAAATACAAAAAATTAGCCGGGTGTGGTAGCAGGCACCTGTAATCCCAGCTACTCAGGAGGCTGAGACAGGAGAATCACTTGAACCCAGGAGGCAGAGGTTGCAGTGAGCAGAGATCGCGCCATTGCACTCCAGCCTGGGTGACAAGAGCGAGACTCTGTTTCCAAAAAAAAAAGGCCAGGTGCGGTGGCTCACACCTGCAATCCCAGCAGTTTGGGAGGCCAAGGCGGGCAGATCACAAGTTCAGGAGATTGAGACCATCCTGGCTTACATGGTGAAACTCCATCTCTACTAAAAAAAATACAAAAAATTAGCTGGGTGTGGTGGCACTCGCCTGTAGTACCAGCTACTCAGAAGGCTGAGGCAGGAGAATCGCCTGCACCCAGGAGGCAGAGGTTGCAGTGAGCCAAGATTGTGCCACTACACTCCAGCATGGGTGACAGAGCAAGACTCCATCTAAAAAAAAAAAAAAACAGTTAAGTTATTACAATCTAGTTAGAAAGCCATATTGATCCACTTTGTGGACAAGAGACAGAAAAGTGGGCTGGCTGAACTACAGATTTCCATCTCTTTGCCTTAGCCTGAGGACAGCATGAGAAAGGCTCAGGCCCTCATCCATTCCTGTTTAATCTCCTTAACCACTACTGGGATCAAGACCACGTTACATACATGAAAATGGTTACCAAAAGCCTCACACACCAGGCCAGGAGCGGTGGACCACCCCTGTGATCACAGCACTTTGGGAGGCCGAGGCGGGCGGACTGCTTGGAGCTCAAGAGCTTGAGACCAGCCTGGGGAACACAGCGAAACCTCATCTCCACAAAAAACACAAAAATTAGCTGGGTGTTTGGTGGTGTGCACATTAGTCCCAGCTACTCAGGAGGCTGAGACTGGAGAATCGCTTGAGGCTGGGAAGTGGAGGTTGCAATGAGCTGAGATCGCAACACTAGAATGCAATGCACTGGCTTAAATAAGAAGGCTGCATGGCGGCTCCACTTGAAAGAAACACACTCCATCAGTCAAAAACTGGATCTGATCTTACTTCTGCCACTGACTGGGTGGGTCACATATCCAAGGCCACGGGTTACTCATCTGTAAGAATGTCCTTGTCTACCCAGCACTTTGAGAGGCTGAGGCAGGTGGATCACTTGAAGCCAGGAGTTAGGGATCAGCTTGGCCAACATGGCGAAACCCCATCTCTACCAAAAATGAAAAACATATATATATACTAGCCGGGTGTGGTGGTGTACGCCCGTAGTCCCAGTTACTCGGGAAGATGATGCAGGAGAATCACTTGAACCTGGGAAGCGGAGGTTGCAGTGAGCTGAGATTGCACCACTGCACTCCAGCCTGAGTGACAGAGAAAGACTCTGTCTCAAAAAAAAAAAAAAAAAAAGAAAGAAAGAAAGAAAAGAATATCCTTATCTAAAACAAAGTATTTAAAGAGCTGTAGGTTGGGCGCAGTGGCTCACGCCTGTAATCCCAACACTTTGGGAGGCTGAGGCGGGTGGTTCACCTGAGGTCAGGAGTTTCAGACCAGTCTGGCTAACATAGTGAAACCCGTCTCTACTAAAAATGCAGAAATTAGCCAGACACGGGGGCAGGTGCCTGTAATCCCAGCTAATCGGGAGGCTGAGGCAGGAGAATCGCTTGAAACTGGGAGGCGGAGGTTGTAGTGAGCCGATACTGTGCCACTGCACTCCAGCCTGGGTGACAGAGTGAGACTGTCTCAAAAAAAAAAAAAAAAAAAAAAAAAAAAAAGACTGTTACAGAGGCTGGAATACACACTTGGAACTGAACTACAACCACAGAAAACAGTAACAGTACCAATTACAACACTTACTGAGCACTGAGCAGGTGAGCTTGTTTTAATGGGTGAGGCAACTGAGACACTGTGGTCAAGTAAGTTGACCAAAGTCACCTGGCTTGAGAATGGTGGAACTAGAACTTGCTCACAAGCAGGTTGGCTCGAGGCCCAATTCTCAAGCTCAGTCTAAAGAACAGCAGAATGAGCAGACTCGTAACATGGCAAACCTGCTGATGCGGTGACAAGTTAACTACACCCGCCCAGGTTGTTATGAAAGGGGTCCCTTTTCGGAGGAGGGGAGGGGCAGCTTGCAGGCAATGAGTACCAAGGTCCCAGCCAGTTCAGGCTCTAGACTAGGTGCTACAGTATCACTCTCAAAATGTGCCACCCTCTCACTTCAGTGTATTTGCATATGCTATGCCTTTCAAACGGAGTATCCCCTTCTTCCTTTGCCAGGCAAATTCTTCCAGCCTCTCAAGCCTTGTTTTGGTGAAGCCTTTCTCAGACTCCATGCTGCTGGTAAGTGCTTCTCTGTGGTCCTTGAAACTGGAGTGGGCTTAGGATGGAGCAAGGAGCAGATGGGAGAGGACAGCAAAGGACAAAATTCCCACACACATGGGAAACGGGATAATGAAGTGGCTGCTTAAAGAGCACTGGGAGACAAGGGTAGAAGGTATAAGAGTGTAAAGGCTGCTCCACTATTCAGACGTGATTCTGAAGGCAATGGGGAGCCACTGAAGTTTCTAAAGTAAGGCAGTACCATGGTGAGGTGGTATTCTGGAAATCAGGGAGAGACAAAAGAGCTGTGTGGCCTTTCCTCCAAAGCTCTCCTAAGTCATGAATTTCTCCAAAGAAACCAATACCATCAACTCTCCCACAGCAAAGCATGCAAAGCCGAAGTAAGCAAAAATAATCTCCACTCGGCCAGGCGCGGTGGCTCAAGCCTGTAATCCCAGCACTTTCGGAGGCTGAGGCGGGCGGATCACAAGGTCAGGAAATCGAGACCATCCTGGCTAACATGGTGAAACTCCGTCTCTACTAAAAAATATGAAAAATTAGCTGGACATGGTGGTGGGCACCCGTAGTCCCAGCTAATCAGGAGGCTGAGGCAGGAGAATGGCGTGAACCTGGGAAGTGGAGCTTGCAGTAAGCCAAGATTGCGCCACTGCACTCCAGCCTGGGCGACAGAGACTCCGTCTCAAAATAATCATCATCTCCGCTCACCAAGGATCTTTCCTGTACTGCCTTATCACCATCCACAGCCAGCCATCCCTTACCAAAGACATCCTGTGTACAATGGTAGTGCAGGCAGGTGGCTGGCGGCCTCACAGCCTAGCTGCACGACAAGGCCAGACAGTATGCTCTAAGTGCCAAAGGATCTGTACAGAACAGGTAACAGGAGCCTCAGGTGTAGGGCTGAAAACACCATTAAGGAGACACTATCTGAATCAAGCCACAGAAGACATGGTGCTGACCAGGTGACAGTGCCAAGGTGGGGAATCTTCAAGAACTGATAGCAAGGTCCATACATAGGACAAAGCAGGCATCCCACTAGCCAGCACAGGGCTCGTGTGGGGGGAAGATAAATTAGGTAAGGGAGTTAGGGACAAAGCAGGTATCCCACTAGCTAGCACAGGGCTGGTGCAGGTGGGGAAGGGAAATTAGGTAAGGGAATTAGGCTGATGTATGGGCTTCAACCAATTCAGACAAATACATATTTGGTCCCTCAGGTAGTGGAGAGCCGAGGGCTCCCGGCTGAGGGCAAGAAAAGCTGGCAGCCTGCTGTTGCTTTATGGTGCACACACACAGCTCTTACAGTCTATAGTCTTAAGAGGGCAGATAATCGCATCTGCATATTCCTATGGGCAGAGTTCCTGGGCTCGAAGCCATTCTAAATAAGTTGACTAATACTTTTCACATAATAATACGAAGATGGGCACAGGGCTTTTCTACAAACTTCCTGTAAACCCAAAAGTGCCTAAGAACCTTTTAAAGTTTTCACGAAAACCGTATTTAACTGTTTCCTTCAATGTCAAGAAATATTTTATTATTGAAAGGTTACAGACTGAATATAAAATATGAGGTTTGAGCGTGTGTGGACTACACCTTCCACAGTCTCCCAAAGCCCCTGGGCGTTGGCAGCCACCCAGGACTGTGCTAAGATGATGAACAGAGATGAATCAAAAAGGCCCTTCCCTTACCGCTTAGCACCCCACGGATTTCACAAAGCAGGCACCAAAACTCTGTGGCAAATTAGTAAAACAGGACCTATTCATATGAAATTTCACTTTAGGGCCATCTGTTATCACCCTGTGCTCAGCATGCTTTTCTGCCCTAGATTTTCTAGAATCATACTCCAAGGGTATAAATATCTAATCTATAACCTCTGATGTGAAATAAGAACTTAATTTTAATTCTTTTTCCCCTCTACATGGCAGTCCATTAAATATTGCTCCCTGTGAACAAACTAAAGAGTCCTTTCTCCCTGGACCACACCTACCACGAGAAAAGGTGTGTTGTACTATAAAATGATAAGGCTTCAGACTTTGGTCCATGGTCCAACTCCAAGAACTTCTTTTTAACACCTCCTCAAGTAACTGAGGTCACAGGAATGTGAAAGCAAGACAGCTGTGTGGACACGAATGGCAGTGTAAGCTGGGAAGCCAAAGAAGAAACATGGAACACTTGGAAACTCTCAGCATTATAATAAACCAGGCACAGCCATAGCAATTGTTCTACCATGATAGCTCTCATAAAAATGAATGAGGGAAACAACTTGTCATTTTAGTCGCTACTATAAAGACATTTTATTATTTCACAAGCCCTTCATCTTGTAGTAAAATATAGCAATAAACTCTCAAAAGCTTAGATGTAGATTAACAACACAGAATTAACTGTGTAAGTATATACAAAAGTATATACTTACTCAAGTGTAAGGATAGACATTTTTAAAGCACAGAATCAAACACATGGCTAATTCTTACATTGTTTGGCTAGTCCTAACTTACTAGTCTTTACAGACAGAGCAGCCATCGTGAGATTATCGGGAGAGGGTAGCCACTGTGAGATTATCACGATCAGGTTTTTTTTTTTTTTGAGGCGGAGTCTCGCTCTGTTGCCCGGACTGGAGTGCAGTGGCCCGATCTCAGCTCACTGCAAGCTCCGCCTCCCGGGTTTATGCCATTCTCCTGCCTCAGCCTCCCAAGTAGCTGGGACTACAGGCGCCCGCCACCTCGCCCGGCTACTTTTTGTATTTTTAGTAGAGACGGGGTTTCACCGTGTTAGCCAGGATGGTCTTGATCTCCTGACCTCGTGATCCACCCGTCTCGGCCTCCCAAAGTGCTGGGATTACAGGCTTGAGCCACCGCGCCCGGCCACGATCAGGTTTTTAAACCTTGGCTAAGCCTCACTCACAGAATTGTACGACCTAGCTATGGGAATCAAAGACTGCCAAACATAACTCAGTATCTTCTCTCCCCTTCCTCAATAATTAAGTCCTGAGTTTTAGCTGAATATATGGCCGTGGAAAAAGAATCCCAGCCTCTTCTACAGCTGAATGCAGCCATGGGACTGAATTTTGGCCTATGGGATGTAAGTGGTGCCCGTAAGAGAGTGAGCATGGCTCTTTCCTTCCCTTTTCCCTTTCTTGCTTGTTGGAATGTGGAAAATGACAGGAGAAGGAGTCAACAGAATTACTAAGTGGAAGATGTCTGTGGAGGATGACAGCACAAGATGGATGAAGCCATGTCCCTGATGATGATAAAACTGCCACATAAACCCTGGACTGCCTACCTGAACATTTTCATAAGAAAGCAGCTTCTTTGTTTAAATCACTGGTGCATTAGGTTTTCTGTCCCTTGAAAAAGATTTGTCTATCCCTAATACACCATACCAGACTTCTTCCAGATTCTCTGGACTTTGGACTTTTGTGGATACAATTTCCTCTGCCTGAAACGCTGTTACTACCTCCTGTAACACTGTCTGCTTTCAACATTCACCTGTGGGCTGAAATGCTACGTTCTCAGGTAACTCTTGCTTGAGCCCTAGGTGAGGTCAAATACACTTGTTACTTATTCCTTATATCTTCCCTTGGTTAACATTCACCATATCTTACAATTACTGGGTTAATACCTGTCTCTTCCACCACACTACATACTCTTTAAGAGCAAGTACCTGCTTTGTCCACTATCATCCAAGTGAGTGGCACTCAATATACGCCCAATAAACATTTGCTCAGTGAACAACAACGCCACAACCCCTCAGTGATTTCTGAACCACACCTTGACCTTATGAACTCCACACAAAGTTCTATTTCTGTCAGATCTCATCTCAGAATGTAAACAGTGTTTCTCTCCATTTGCCTTTGCACAAATCTGCCAAGTGCCAACTCCTTGAACAGTTCTGTATGGTTCTTTCCACTACCACTTCATATTCTCATAATACAGATAGATACTAGAGGGAAGGTGCTACATGTATTCTTGGAAAAAAAAAAAAAAAAAAGGAGATCTTTCACTAACTAATATGACTTTTTTTTTTTTTTTTTTCTTTTGAGACAGAGTCTCGCTCTGTGGACCAGGCTGGAGTGCAGTGGTGCGATCTTGGCTCACTGCAACCTCACCCTCCTGGGTTCAAGCGATTCTCCCACCTCAGCCTCCCAAGTAGCTGGGATTACAGGCACCCACCACCAGGCCCAACTAATTTTTGTATTTTTAGTAGAGATGGGGTTTCACCATGTTGGCCAGGCTGGTCTCGAATTCCTGACCTCAGATGATCCTCCCGCTTCAGCCTCCCAAAGTGCTGGGATTACAGGCATGAGCCACCACACCCAGCCATGACTATTACTTTTAAGGGCTGGGATGCCTTAAAGGCACTTTTTTCATAAGAAACACACAAACTACATTATCTGAATTCTGGCCATGTACAGGAAGACATTCTTAAAATATTTTAAAAGCCTCTGATTTTAAAGTAAACAGAATCGTTTAAAGGCATTACCAATACCTGCTGGTTTACTGCTTTATGTACTCACCCTTTGTGGCCACTGAAGATTCTACATGGTTGGCTGACTGACTCATTTTCACAAATTAAGTACCTTTTTTGTCATACCGTGGAGTTAAAAGAAATAGGATCCCAGGAAGGAGGTAGTGAGACATTAAAAACAAAAAATAGGGTGGGATGCTGAACTTAATACTTGGGTGATGGGATGATCTGTGGAGTAAACCACCATGGCACAAGTTTACCTATGTAACAAATCTGCAAATCCAAATCCTGCACGTGTACACCTGAATTTAAAATAAAAATTGAAAGAAAAAAAAAAAAGCAAGAGATCCAGGTGATAGTCTCAGTTTTACTAATGATTCACTGGGTAACCCTGGATCAGTCTTCTTAACTCGAAGTGAAGTACCCAGTAGATAACTTCCAAGATGCCTTCCAAGGAAAACATTTTGTTGCCACATCAATTTGCTCTTAATGATTTAGCAGATATGATCTTGGTGATTATATGAAGAACCGTATAATTACAAGCACTCACTTGTAATTGTGAAATGACGTAGGAAACCTGGGACTTGCCTATCAGTTTCAGATCCTATGAAGGTTTAAATGAGTCTAACATACAGTTCTTTAAGGGTCTACAAACCGATGTGTATTCTGGGAAAGCTAGTTTTTGCGTCAGGAGGATAGGTTTCACAATGTGAGCCTCTCCAGTATGTTACTACTGTCATTCCACACTCATTTCGGCGCCCACACTGAATTCCGAAGGTGCTGTGTAAAAACGTGGACAATATAAAAAATGGTTTTCAGCGCCACTCCTCCTATCCTTACATCTCTTTTCTCTCCAAACTGTTCTAGAACCTGACAAAAGGTCTCCAGAGAGTAGCGTCCATCAACTGCACAAAGGTCTGCATTACAACATACAGAGACATCTGGGCTTGTCCAGCCCTTCAGAGCAAGGACGGCCTAATACAGGCTTTCCAGACCTCTCACATAGGATAGAGACAAGCAAACGCCTGGTGAAAAGCTGGAAACACCTCATATGGGTCCCTGCCTGGCCTCTCAAAAGCAAATGCCCACCTCTTCCTTAAGTCCCCTGGGGGCGACCGCCCCGCCCCACCCACCCCTGCAGTCGCCTGCCGGCCCTGACCTCCTCGAACTGCTCGCTAGAGCAGCCGGCGCCGCGAGCCTCCAGCAGCTCCCGGAACTGCTCCAGAGTGACAGACTCTTCGCCGCGGCCCAGCCGCTCTTCCAGCCAGCGAAACAACGCGCCGCGATGCCTCGACACCAGCGACTCGCAGGGGGGTGTGGGCAGCAACGCAGCGGCAGCCTCTCGCAGCCTGGCCGGCTCCAGCAGCGCCGCGGCTGGCGGTAGCGCTGGAGCCACGAGGCCCGGGCCGGGGGTCGTGCCCGAGACCGCGGCCCAGTCTTGGTGTGGGCCCCAGCCCTCGCCCCCGGCAGCTGCCGCTTCGTCTTCACTGCTGTGACTCGGAGCGTTCCCCATGAGGTCTCCGTCTTGGGCGCCCGGCTCTGCAGCCGCCGCCGCCTCCCCTCCTCGACCTGTCAACCTCCGACAGCAGCCGGCGGGCGGGGACGGGGAGGAGACGACGGCGGCGGCTGCGGCTTCCGGCTTCCTGGCCGTCAAGCGACGACTGCTGTCGCAAAGGCGCCGTCACGTAGGTAGCAGGCCTCTACCAACTCACGACAGCTAGGCGGGGAGCACCGCCTCAAAGGGTGCAACCTTGATTTCCCAGAGGACGAGTCTGTCTCAACATTTACGTCATTCCGCAGCCTCTGCTGCCGCCATCTTTGTTGGGGCTGACAACCTGCAAGCCAAGAAGTAGAAGAGGCAGGCGCGGTTGGCTCACGCCTGTAATCCCAGCACTTTGGGAGGCCGACACGGGTGGATCACCTGATGTCAGGAGTTCGAGACCAACCTGATCAACGTGGTGAACCCCTGTCTCTACTAAATACAAAATATTAGCCGGGCGTGGTGGCGCGTGCCTATAGTCCCAGCTACTCGGGAGGCTGAGGCAGGAGAATCGCTTGAACCCGGGAGGCAGAGTTGCAGTGAGCCGAGATTGCGCGTCTGCACTCCAGCCTGGGCAACAAGAGCTAAAACTGTCTCCAAAAAAAAAAAAAAAAGTACAAGGAAAAAGTCGCAGTCAGACACCGAGCTTTTCGCCAGAGCCAAGAATACAGACAGACGGAGCTGAAAGGGAGCACGCGCGCCGATGACGTCACGCTCGGCGTCTCCGCCATCTTGGCTGTAGACAGAGGCGGCAACTTGGGAAGTGCGGTCCGCGTGCATCGGTGTCGATGCTGAGGCTCGGAGGCCGTGGGCTTTTGTTGGGCCTGGCTGTAGCCGCAGCAGCGGTGCTGGCAGCACGGCTTATGGGCTGGTGGGGTCCCCGCGCTGGCTTTCGCCTTTTCATACCGGAGGAGCTGTCTCGCTATCGCGGCCGCCCAGGGGACCCGGGCCTGTACTTGGCGTTGCTCGGCCGCGTCTACGATGTGTCCTCCGGCCGGAGGCACTACGAGCCTGGGTCCCACTATAGTGGCTTCGCAGGTATCAGCGAGGCTGCTCACGCCTTCCCCTCCGCTGGCGCGAGCCGGTAGACACCTGCGCGTGGTTTGTTCATTATTCATCTATTTCGCCCGCACCCCCCACCCCACCCCACGTCCATCAAACCCGCGCGACGGGCGGTTCCGAGCTGCCCGATCTTTCTGGGCTCTCTGGCTCTGGCGGGACTGTGGGCCAGCTCTGGCATTCACCACCGCCCTGCATGACTTACATTGGAGAAACATGTCTTCTCTCTCGGTAACCATTACCCACCGTCGGAAGCCGAGGATTCGGGCTATGTGCCAGACTTCTGTGGGGGCTCTCAGGGCACAGATAAATGAGATCCCGCCCAGCCCCTACCCTCACGGTTTCCTTACTAATTCCAACCATCTCTTCGTTATGCCCGGGTCCTAGATAATCTGTCTTCACCCCTTAGCGGAGTGTTTTCAAGGTTCATCCCTGGTTTATGAGCATGCATCAATACTTTATTCCTTTATGGCCGTCAAGTAGTACATTTGGTCTGAGTCATTCCTGCTTCTAGTACAGATGCACCTGTTTGCTTTCCTTGGAAAAGATTATGAGGTTATGGCACAGAAAAGGGGTCCAGTCACCTTTACAGTCCTTCATATGTAGGACAAAGCTGTACATATGTTAGGCCTCAAGGAACGTTTGTCAAATTAAGTTTATGTTGGTGTCCCTGTTTTACAGCTGAGGGGATTAAAGGATGTGATTTGCCTAAAACCCTCATACCTGAGTACTGACAGAACATGAACTTGGACCACCAGCCTAGTGCTTTTTTACAGATGTTGCCTTGCCAGCCAGCGAGACTGACCTCCAAAATTTAAAAAGAAAAAAAAGTGCAGGCCGGGCGCAGTGGCTCAAGCCTGTAATCCCAGCACTTTGGGAGGCCGAGACGGGCGGGTCACGAGGTCAGGAGATCGAGACCATCCTGGCTAACACGGTGAAACCCCGTCTCTACTAAAAAAATACAAAAAAAAAAAAAACTAGCCGGGCGACGTGGCGGGCGCCTGTAGTCCCAGCTACTTGGGAGGCTGAGGCAGGAGAATGGTGTAAACCCAGGAGGCGGAGCTTGCAGTGAGCTGAGATCCGGCCACTGCACTCCAGCCTGGGTGACAACAGACTCCGTCTCAAAAAAAAAGAAAAAAAAAAAAAAAGTGCAGGGCAGGCCTAAGGTCAGCTACTAGGCTGATATTAAAGAAGCATTTTCCACTTGTCATTATCTTAGGGGAGTTGGGAAGCTGCCTCTAGCACTTAAAATACAAGCCACTTCCCTCTGTCTAGGGAGTACTTGAGAAATACAAGGGTTGACAGAAAAGGAATGAAGTCCAATTGGTCTCGCAAAGCCCCTGAGATAGTCCAGCAGGGGAAGGGACTTAGGGCTACACAGTGAGTTAGAAGCAGAGCTGGGACTGGAATCAAAGTGAAGGCAGTTTTCGTTGCGCTGCCCTATCCCGTGCTGTTGGAGATGTCGTTGGATGTTTGCACAAGTGTGGGCATAAAACCTTCGATTTCTGGAGTGCTTTTTCTTTTTCCTTTTTTTTTTTTGAGATGGAGTCTCGCTCTTGTCACCCAGGCTGGAGTGCAGTGGCGTGATCTCGGCTCACTGCAACCTCCGCCTCCCAAGCTCAAGCGATCCTCCCACTTCAGCCTGCCAAGTAGCTGGGACCATAGGTGTGCACCACCATGCCCAGCTAATTTTTGTATTTTTTGTAGAGATGGGTTGTCACCATGTTGACCAGGCTGGTCTTGAACTCCGGAGCTCAAGTGCTCCACCCGCCTCAGCCTCCCGAAGTGCTGGGATTACAGGTGTAAGCCACTGCACCCAGCCTTTTTGTTTGTTTGTTTGAGACAAACTGGTTCTGTAGCCCAGGTTGGAGTGCGGTGGTGCCATCTTGGCTCACTGCAACCTCCGCTTCCTGGATTCAATGTTCTTGTGCCCCACCCTCCCGAGGAGCTGGGATTACAGGTGTGCGCCATCACGTCTGGCTAATTTTTGTATTTTTAGTAGGGATGGGGTTTCGCCATGTTGGCCAGGCTGGACTGGAAATCCTGGCCTTAAGTGATCCACCTGCCTCGGTCTCCCACAGTGCTGGGATTACAGGTGTTAGCCAAAATTCAGTGCTGTTTGTTTGTTTGTTTGTTTTGAGACGGAGTCTCACTCTGTCGCCCAGGCTGGAGTGCAGGGGTGCGATCTCGGCTCACTGCAAGCTCCACCTCCCAGGTTCACGCCATTCTCCTGCCTCAGCCTCCCGAGTTGCTGGGACTACAGGCACCCGCCACCACGCCCGGCTAATTTTTTGTATTTTTAGTAGAGACGGGGTTTCACCCTGTTAGCTAGGTTGGTGTCGATCTACTGACCTCGTGATCCGCCCGCCTCGGCCTCCCAAAGTGCTGGGATTACAGGCTTGAGCCACCACGCCCAGCCCAGTGTTTTTTTTTTTTTTTTTTTTTAATATAACCAGAAACTTGTAAAAATATCACCACTAATTCTAGAACATTTTCATCACCCCAGAAAGAAACTTCTTATCTATTAGCAGTCACTCCTCATTCCTTCCTTTGCCAACCACTGTCAACTTTTTTTTTCTGTCGATTGGCCTATTCTGGGCATTTCATGGAGTCATACATGTGGCCTTTTGAGTCTGGTTTCTTTCACTTAGCATAATGTTTTCAGGGTTCGTCCATGGTGTATCAGCATGTAGCAGTACTTTATTCCTTTATGACTGAATAATATTCTATAGCTATTATAATTCTAATAATATGGATATACCACATTTTATCAGTTGATGGATTTTTGGTTTCTTTCTACCTTTTTGCCTGTTATAAATAATGCTGCTATGAACATTCATGTACAAATGTTTGTGTGAGCTGGGCACAGTGGTGTGTGCCTCTAGTCTCAGCTCCTTGGGAGGCGGAGGCAGGAGACTCGCTTGAACCACGGAGGCAGATGTTGCAGTGAGCATTTCTGCACTCCAGCCTGGGTGACAGAGCGAGACTCTTACCAAAAAAAAAAACTATGTATTTCATTAATTTGATACTTACTGGGAATTTACTAAAGATCAGGCGCTGTTCCAGACATTGGGGAATCCGTAGTAGATGAGTTTGGTG
Organism: Piliocolobus tephrosceles; assembly: GCF_002776525.5. Lineage (NCBI taxonomy): Eukaryota > Metazoa > Chordata > Mammalia > Primates > Cercopithecidae > Piliocolobus > Piliocolobus tephrosceles. Next base: position 3,940,464 of record NC_045449.1, read on the forward strand.
TGTTCTTACCTGATAAAACTCACTAGGAGAAAAGACAGACATTAAATAGATATTACACAATTAATGTATTGTTTTTGTGAAAAGTGTTAAAAGGAAAAGTACTGGTGTTACCAGAGGCTGTAACCGATTCGAAGAGGAGGAGAAAGGAAGGGAGCAAAGTGAACATTAAAGAAGGTGGCAGTGGCTGGGCGCGGTGGCTCACGCCTGTAATCCCAGCACTTTGGGAGGCCGAGGTGGGCGGATCACCTGAGGTCGGGAGTTCGAAACCAGCCTGACCAACCTGGAGAAACCCTGTCTCTACTAAAAATACAAAATTGGGAGACCGAGGTGGGCGGATCCCAGGGTCAGGAGATCGAGACCATCCTGGCTAACACAGTGAAACCCCGTTTCTACTAAAAATACAAAAAAATTAGCAGGGCATGGTGGTGGACGCCTGTAGTCCCAGCTACTCAGGAGGCTGAGGCAGGAGAATGGCGGGAACCTGGGAGGCAGAGCTTGCAGTGAGCCGAGATCGCGCTACTGTGCTCCAGCCTGGGCAACAGAGCGAGACTCTGTCTCAAAAAAAAAAATTAGCCGGGCATGGTGGCACATGCCCGTAATCCCAGCTACTCAGGAGACTGAGGCAGGAGAATCACTTGAACCTGGGAGGCAAAGGTTGAAGTGAGCCGAGATTGTACCATTGCACTCCATTCTGGGTAACAAGAGTAAAACTCTGTCTCCCAAAAAAAAAAAAAGGAACGTGGCAAGGCATCGTTGGTGGCAGCTGGTGCAGGAATTTGGACATTCTCATAGAGCAGAGGGAAGCCTCTGAGGATTCTTTGGCAGGACAATGACATGATCAGTTTATGTTTAAAATATCATTTGAGTGTGGTATGAAGAGCAGATTAGTGGGGCAAGAATGAATGTGGGGAGGTCTCCCTCGGGGTTTACTGTAGTAGTTCAGGTGAGAGAGGATGGCAGCCTGGGCTTGCTTAGATGTGGGTGGAGACAGGTAGACTGACACAAGAACACTACTTAGGAAGAAAATAACAGGACTTGGAGACTGGATGTGACAGAGGAAGCCAGTGTTAGGAACTGCAGGCTGGGCACAGTGGCTCATGCCTGTAATGCCAGCACTTTGGGAGGGCAAGGTGGGAACATTACCTCAGGTCAGGAGTTCAAGACCAGCCTGGCCAATGTGGCAAAACCCCCTCTCTGCTAAAAATACAAAAATTAATTGTTCGTAGTGGCGGGCACCTGTAGTCCCAGCTACTCGGGAGGCTGAGGCAGGAGACTGGCTTGAACCTGGGAGGTGAAGGTTGCACTGAGCTGTGATTGCGCCACTGCAGTCCAGCCTGGGCGATAGAACGAGACTCAGTCTCAAAAAAAAAAAAAAAAAAAAAAAAGCTGCATTCCCCAGGCTCGGTGCAGTGGCTCACACCTGTAATCCCAGCACTTTGGGAGGCCAAGGCAGGCAGATCACCTGAGGTCAGGAGTTCCACACCAGCCTGACCCACATGATGAAACCCCATCTCTACTAAAAATACAGAAAATAGCCAGGCATGTTGGCGTGTGCCTGTAGTCCCAGCTACTCAGGAGGCTGAGGCAGGCAAATCGCTTAAACCCGTGAGGCGGAGGTTGCAGTGAGCCAAGATTGTGCCTTTGCACTCCAGCCTGGGCGACAAGAGTGAAATTCTGTCTCACACGCACACACAAAAAGAACTGCATTCCTGGATTGAGCAACTGTTTGGCATTTACTGAGACAGGCAGTACTGGAGTAGATACAGGTTTCCTGGCTGTGAGGGTGCTGATAATCATAAGTTCAATGTGGACTTTTTTTTTTTTTTTTTTTTAAGAGAGGTGGGGTCTCACCCTGTCACCAAGCCTGGAGTGCAGTGGCATGGTCATAGCTCAAACCCCTGGGCTCAAGCGGTCCTCCTTATTCGGCTTCTTGAGGAGCTGGGATTATGAGCATGAACCACCATGCCCAGCCAGTGTGAACATTTTGATCTTGTGATGTCTGTGAGACATCTAAGTGGTGTTGGATATACAGGTGTGAGCCTTGGCAGACATCTGAGCTGAAGATACAGATGTGGCTATCTTTGCCTGTACATGGGCTTTGAAACCACAGGTGTGGATAAGATTGTCAAGTGCGACGGTGTGGATGGTAATTGACCCCTAAGGCTGGTAGACAATGAGGAACTGGAGAAGTAGGAGGAAAACCAGGCCAAGGGAAGCGGTCAGCTGTGTTAAATATTGCCGAAGGTAAATGAAAGAATGTGATCGATGCCAAAGAGACGTGTGTCCAAGGTCTAGGAGCATCTGTCACAGAGGAGGTGGTGGGGACCCCATTTCCCTGGGGACGAGGAGTGGGGCTTGTCAAGAGACGTTTCTCAGAAAACAGATTCTTTCCGGGTGCGGTGGCTCACACCTGTAATCCCAGCACTTTGGGAGGCTGAGGTGGGCGGATCACCTGAGGTCAGAACCAGCCTGGCCACCATGGTGAAACCCCATCTCTACTAAAAACACATAAAAAGTAGCCGGGCATAGTGGCGGGCACCTGTAATCCCAGCTACTCTGGAGGCTGAGGCAGGAGAATCACTTGAACCCGGAAGGTGGAAGTTGCAGTGGGCTGAGATCATGCCACTGCATGCCTGAGCAACAGAGCGAGACTGTCTCAAAAAAAAAAAAGAAAAAAAGAAAAGAAAAAAGAAAGAAAGAAAATAGATTCTTGAGTGGGGATAGTGTCAGTCATTTACAACTGGATCTGATGGAAACTTCTCTCTTTCAGGCCGAGATGCATCCAGAGCATTTGTGACCGGAGACTATTCTGAAGCAGGCCTTGTGGATGATATATCTGATTTGTCATCTTCTGAGATGCTGACACTTCAAAATTGGCTTTCATTCTATGAGAAGAATTATGTATGTGTTGGTAAGTAGTCCACAGGTCATACATTTCATTTGATTGTCTGCAGTGTTTTTAGGGGGCTGAGATTTTGTAGGGATTGGGCTCTAGGTTAAAATCTGAAAAACAGCCATGGATTTGTTTTGCTTCAAATTCTGGTTGTTAGAATAGGGATGAGACGCCCAGAAGGAGATGGATGGGCACCTGCTTCCACCCCTCTTAGTCTTGGGAGAGGATTACTAAGCTGTTTGCTTTGGCCTCAGTGTCACCACAGCCAGTGACTGCTGGCACCGTCCTTGAACCACCATCTCCAGAAGGACGGCTTCCCTGTCTCACTGTGCTCCATGCACCTGGCTTCAGCACACGGCCAGAAAGGCTTGGAGCCTAAATTTATGTTTCAACAAATCCCCTTTGATTTGGTCCTCGAGGAGGAGACAGACTTCTGAGTGAGCTGTCTCCCAGGGGGTAGTGCTGCTAATAATCCACTGTGTAGGGTACTGCACTTGCTACTTACTGGTGCTACGTGAGGGACTTGCTTCTCAAATGAAAAGACACCAAACTGTGTTCTGAAGCAGTGTTAAAGACTCTCGGCCGGGCGCGGTGGCTCAAGCCTGTAATCCCAGCACTTTGGGAGGCCGAGACGGGCGGATCACGAGGTCAGGAGATCGAGACCATCCTGGCTAACACGGTGAAACCCCGTCTCTACTAAAAATACAAAAACTAGCTGGGCGAGGTGGCGGGCGCCTGTAGTCTCAGCTATTCGGGAGGCTGAGGCAGGAGAATGGCGTAAACCCGGGAGGCGGAGCTTGCAGTGAGCTGAGATCCGGCCACTGCACTCCAGTCTGGGCGACAGAGTAAGACTCTGCCTCAAAAAAAAAAAAAAAAAAAA